>NW_010294659.1:31474-63035 GCF_000700745.2 Antrostomus carolinensis
CCTGCTGAAAGAAATGGCAGCACCAACACAAGTATGGATTTGTACAACCAGGCTGATCACTCTGGAAAATTTTGCCATCAAAAGAAAGACAGCTCTCTAGATTTCTGCTTTTCATATTCATAAAAGATGGCAGAACTGCAGAAGAATGAAAGTAAACAACATGCATAATTTAACAAATATTCACCGCAGAAATATTTTTAAGATTGCCTGCAGAAGTCCCAGAAAAAGTGATTAATGTCATGTGATGTGGAAAACAACAGAGCCCTCACCCAATTTGCCATGCTGCCTGCCTGCCTGATGGCATTTCTAATGATACTGCTCTGATGGTACATCTGATGGTATTGCTCTGATGGTACTGCTCTGATGGTACCTCTGATGGTACTGCTCTGATGGTACTGCTCTGATGGTAGCTCTGATGGTACTGCTCTGATGGTACTGCTCTGATGCAGCTGCACCAGCACAGATTTTATTCTGGCAATGTGTCGTAGTTGTTTTCAGTGCCATGATGAGACTCACAAGCTCACCTGCAGCCACATTTCCATTGGCAGGCAGTACCTCTGCTTTCTCCCTGTCCTGAGAGCCCAGCCATGTGTTTAGGAGAGTCAGGTTCAGGCTGGATTTCCCTGGTGTCTGCCTCGGTGTTATTTCCAGCCAGCTGTTACTTGATGTGACACAGAGTAAATGTTGCTAAATGCAACTTTTTGATGGATTGGGATTTGAGCTGCAGGATAGGTGGAAAAGAGTGGAAGTCCAGGTGGGATGCCACATCTACCCACGGACACCTGCTTTGAAATAAAAAGGATAAATACTGAAGGCAGAGTATAAAACACCAGATACTAGCAAGGAGCAGAAGACTGGCAATGCTGGTTGGGACTGGCATTCCCTCAAGAGCAGTATCCTCTGTCTAAAAGCAGCCTAGACCAGTTGCTTCCAAGAAAGAACAAGAAACCTGGACACTGCTATTACTGGGTAGTTTCTTTCCCATAAAACTTTGTACCTGTATTAAATGAAGGAGGTTTATGCCCTGAGAAATGAGCATTTACACTTTTAATCCTTAGCAAATAATAATTTCCAGCAGCATGACTAGAAATAGAAAGCTTTTCTTAAACATATTCAAGGATTCCTGCATTCCAGTCTGGGTATGTGGTTTAATGCTTTTCCAGTTTAAAGTTGTGAAAAATAAAGAGCCATAGTGAAACAAAGGCAATGAAAAGCTAGGCCAAAACAAAGCCAAAAATCTTCAAGAATTTAATTTCAGAGACCAAAGAGAGAAGGCACTCTTACATGCTGCAGAGTGCAAGAGAGAGGCCACCATCGTTCCAGGCTGGGTTAATGCAAAGCCGAGGAGCTCTGGGAATGCAGTTTGTTTTCTTCCCTCTCTCTATACCATGTAGATATGGCCTTTGAGTAACCTGGGCATATAGCAAGAGAAATGTCAAGAGATCAAATTGAGTTTATTTTTCTGGGAATACCCATCAAGCTGCAAGAAAGAAAAGGTCACTTTGTTTTTGACAGGGTTTCAAAACGTCCCCCAGATGCTACAGCTGGTGCAAATGCAAAGCTTGTGTAATTCTGGGAAAGCTCCAGTGGCCCTAGTGGTGCTTCTCTCTCGGTTCTCCAAAGAGACAAGCCAATTAGAAAAATAAGCTACATTTTTAAAATCCTAACTGCAGCAAGTGTAGGCTTTTCTGTTTGCTTTATTATATCATAGGCACTGCCGTTGTTCAAAGAATGCAATCACTGTGAGATTTGTAGGAAATTTGATCTTACAAGGCACCTCTTTCAGGAATGGCTGCAGGTAAGTCCTCCAGAGTACCATTTAATCAAATAGTTGTAGCCACTAATTATTTTTCAGTTTAAAAGACTGAGATACTGAATCCTGAACACTCAAAAAAATGTTGAACAAAATCTCCCTGATTACTTGAAAATTGCCTTGAGTTACACAGATGTAATTAACATTTCATTTTTGTGTTTAAAAAAAAAAAAAAGTAAATATCCTTTTACAAAGAGCAATTTCTTAATTGGAGATGCCAGTTACTGCTTAGCACATTGAAGACTTCAGCTGGGCTGAATGAAGTGTTACGGATTCACATCCAGCATCCTTCCTGTCAGTGTTTCAGAGCTGCATGGGCACTGGGTGCAGGAGAGAGCAACGCGCCACTGCGGGATCATCCAGGCAGGCACTTCTGAAGCCTTTGCAAACATGACTCAATATCTAGAGGTGAGATCATTGGGTATTATTAGCACTGTTGGTGTGTAGGTAGCACAGAGCGACTAAGGGATTAAGGAGTGCATCTCATGTCTCCTCTGTGTTGTGCATCGGGGTGAGGCAGTGCCCAAGCAGTACATCTCTATGTGCTTGCCCAGCCCTCCACTCCAGCTGTTGTCCCCAGCTTCTTCTCCAGCCAGGGCCATACTCCTTCCAAAGGGAGAGGCGGCAGAGTCATGCCCTTCCCTCCAGCCAAGCATCTCAGCATTGGGCTGTGGGGGCCGAGCAGTAGCTCCATGGGCGTGTGTGTGTGTGCATGGGGGAAGATGGAGGGATCCCCAGCACCCTACTGGCACGAGGATGGGGCAGTGGCCAAAGCAGGCATGCGAGGAGCTGCCCGGTGGCTGAGCCGGAGCCTGGATGCAGTGACTCCCCCCAGCAACGTGATTCTCAGCCCTTCTTTTCTTCACAAGGAACACAGCTGGTCCAAAAAATTTCCACCCACATTTTATATGGCAGAAAGGTCCTGTTTTTCAGAATATATTTGGTTTCTCCAGGTTTTGTCAATGAGCTCAGCACAGACAGGTGGTTTCCTCTGTATCCTTGAGAGGGAATCAAGTCCCTCACTCCTGCTGCTGCCTTCTCTGTGCCATGGGAATCAACAGTTTCCTTATATCCCAGGTGTGTGGTCAGGCTAAGGGCATGGAAACTTGGGCTGACAGTGAAAGTGCAGGCAAGTATCCACTTTCAAATCCAAAAAACAAAGAAGGGCTCTTTCTCCAGAAAACCTTTGTCTGTGAAGAAGCCAGTCCTGTTGCAAGCCCCTACCAGGGAGGTGCAAATGAGCTTTGGTGTGCACAGAGCAAAGCTCCCTTGGGAAAATATTTTTTCTGTGACTCTCACCTCATCCATGTTTTTCTGTCAGTGTCTATTCACTGTTAATTATTGTTTCAGACTTCCCCATTTCTCCTCTCTTTTTTCCCCAGGCAATTGCTACAAGGCACTTGAAGGTTAATGGGCCATGTGTTTATTTTTAGCTCCACATCTCTTTAAGGTAGGAGAACCCAGATGATGGCAAAGTAAGTGCTTCTAGCCAGCGTGAACAATTTCTGCCTCCAGTGCCCTTCCAGATATTATTTCATAATCTTTTTTTCAATGAAGTGACAGCAAATACCCAGTAACCTGCTGCACAAGACACAAGATGTGGACTTTTGCATCTCTATGACAGGTGCCTGCAGGTAGAGACTGCCTGGAAGGGTGGAAATGCTTCCAGCAAATTGTGGTGCACCAGCTTCACCTCTGCTGCAGGAGCACAGAAACAGCAGAAAATGGAGCAACACTTCAAAAAGGACACCACGCCCCTGTACAAATTGTTGGCTCCCTTCTCCACCCTGCTTCATGAAAACGGCATCAGTGCTGAAGCACTTCAGAAACATAAAATGGTACTGAAGGTCAAACCAGTGGTGATGGAGTGCTGGGACAAAATGTTTGCACAGACGTGGGGACAGCCCTGACTAAACCCATGGCCTTATGAGTAGAATTTGCCAGACAAAAGCACCCTCCTGGCCCTGTGTCTGAAACAGCCCATCAGCTGGCACTGCAGGGTAGTGCAGGGCCCTTCAGCACTAGGGCGCAAGCCATGAGATGTCCCAAAAAACAAAGGGGCCAACCTGAAAGTAAAAGGTATCTTCAATAACTTCAAGTGAGACAGAGGGGTGCTGAGTGCCAAAATTAGTGGCATTGGGGCAGAAAGAAAACCCAGGAGCAGTAGAAGTGGATCAAACTCACTTTGTGGTACAGTGGCTATGCACGAGAGTGTAGGATCTTGGGGTGGAAATCATTGGGTGGACTGCAGATGTTTCTAGGGCATGATTCATCTCACCCCAAAGGAATTCAGCCAGAGGAATTGTACCATTTTTCAGTCACAAGACTGCAAAGGTGCATCCCTTTGGCATCAAAAGGGAGAGCCACCAGAGTGGTTCAGTCACCAGTGATTGTAACAGAAAAAAGATAACAACCTCACAAAAGTATGTTGTTAGCCACTGCCCATGCATAAAGACAGATCTGGTGAGCTACAATAATACCAGCTATATAATCCTGTATGATGGGACACAAGTCTGCAAAAAAACTGTCGCAATGGTTACTGCTGAAAGGCCCAAGTGGCACATTCCCAGCCCCTGTTATGGTTATATGGGAAAATTCTCAATGCTAAATAGGACTTTCTTCAAAGGCATCAGGATGTTAATTCAAAGGAGCTACAGGAAAACCTTTTAAGGTTGAATCTGCACCTGTTCATTTAGTTTAATTTATTTCCTTTGATTTCCTTAAGACATTGAGAAATAAAGAACCAGATATATTTTATACTGGTGATGGACAACATTACTGATAAATTGCTAAGGCTTATTGCACATGCAGAAGAGCCGAGGGAGGTAAAACAGGCCTTTCTGAGCAGTGACTGGGCAAAACCACACGTATGTTCTGGATTTATTTTTCTGGAGCGAGCCCTTGCTGAGGCCCTCTTGTGTGGTAGTTTCTGCTGTTACTGGTACTGGCACGGCCAGCCTGGCAGGCAGCAATGGCTGCAAGGGGCTGGAGAAGGTGGGAGAAAAGGTGATGTATGTGTGAAGGTGCTGGAGGAGGATGGTGAGGACCAACAGGGTGTTCGTGCACTGGGGATGACCCCACCAATGCTGAGGAACTGGGATGCTGGGGCTTCAGAGGAGACTCGGGATGGCCCAGAGGTCTCAGAGCTGGGTTTTTTTGTAATTAGTGAGCATGTTGTTTGTATGCTGCTGGAGTTCTTTTTGAGGTCCACGTGGGCTGTGAACTACTGTTGTGGGTGTGTGTGAGTCAGGACAAGGGGATGAGCTCAGATGATCTCTGAAGGTAGATGCTGCAGGTAGGGTTGTGTTCAGCCCTGGTCAACTGGGAGTTGATGCCAAGGTGGAGCCAGGGCGCCTGCTGACTCACAGCCTGAGCTGCAAAGCCCACCTTACTGAGGGGAGGGCATGGGGCAGGAGGGCATCATACACCACAGAAAGCCCGGGAGGGCACCACCACAGTTGCAAGCTGTGTGCCTGGCCACCTTTGGGTGCAAAAGGAATCACAGAATCACAGAATGTTGTGAGTTGGAAGGGACCCACAAGGATCATTGAGTCCAACTCCTGCCCTAGCATAGGACAGTCGCAAGATTCGGACCATGTGTCTGGGGGTGTTGTCCAAATGCTTCTTGAATATTGTCAGGCTTGGTGCCATGACTACCTCCCTGAGGAGCCTGTTCCAGTGCCCCACCACCCTGTGGGTGAAGAACCTTTTCCTAATGTCCAACTTAAACTTCGTCTGGAGCATCTTCCTGCCATTTCCCCTGATCCTATCATTGGTCACCAGAAAGAAGAGATCAGGACCACCAGAAAGAAGAGATCAGGACCTGCGCCTCCTCTTCCCCTTGTGAGGAAGTTCTAGACTGTGATGAGATCTGCTATCAGTCTTCTCTTCTCCAGGCTGAATAATCCAAGCAACTTCAGCCTCCCCTCATATGGCTTCCCCTCTAAACCCTTCACCAATTTAGTGGTCTCCTCCGGACACTCTCCAGTAGCTTTATATCCTTTTTATAATGTGATGCCCAAAACTGCACACAGTACTCAAGGAGATGGTGTCCAGCTGCAGGAGCTTTCACTTCTCCTCTGAGCAACTAGGCATTTGCAGGCTACTGTTTCGCCTTGGTACTTTAACTCATTTTGGTTCTTTCTGAAGGTAATTTCAGAAGCAGTGAGCAGATATGGGGTACCTGGAGTGGCAGGTCTGATTCACGCAGTAGCTCAGTTGCTGAGGCATGAAAACAGGAGAGGCACATTTGGCACTGCACCTTTCCCTGGTGTCACAGGGAAACAAAGCTCCTTGTCCCCAAGCTGCCCTCACCTGCTCCACCACCCTGAGGAGTACACAGACGCATTCCAAAACATCCTGTTCACAGCCTCTTGAGGGGTTGTGCAACGGGCTTAGGATATTGCTTGCCTGTCCCATCGTCAGAAACAAAAAAGCTCCACAAAGTCAGTATACATAAATGCTGGTTTTATCTCCTTGAAAACACATGTCATGTGAAGGTCTCACCAGCTGCACATTTTCCCTTACAACTGTTTAACATGTGAAGATGTGGCACCTTTTAGCAGCCTTTTAGTGGTCATGTGTGCCATTGTCCAAACTTGAATCTTCTGCTTTGGAAGAAGTATGCGATCTTGGTGCACGCTGGCATGATGCTGGATTTTTTGTGGAGTGGCACTCACTCACTCCAGAAGAAAGAAGGACCCATCTAGCTTAATGAAATGGAACAGGGCTTATTCCTGCAGTCCTGTGGTCACTCTTCAATGTAGAGCATGAATTTTGACCAATGAGACACTCTTCTTGGTCCCGTGTTTATTTTATACCCTGCCTGATGTGCATGGTGCTTTTAAACCTCAAGGCTTTTCCTGACGGTTTCCTAGATTAGTTTTCATATTGACCTGGGTTCTGCAGTGCCAGAAGTGACACCACCACAGCCTGCTCTAAAGGACTTCTAAGATACTTCATACACCATGAGTAGTCCCTTGGCAATGACTTACCCAGCAGCTATGTGCAGCCACACAGCTTTGCTGGAGTGTAGTTTAACAGCCCGATTACCTGAACTATACAGCTCTGGAGGCTGATTTTCTAGCCCTGGCACCTTGCTGATCGCACAGGCAAACCTTGTAGATGAAGGCTACATGCTGCACTGTCTCACAGCGGTCTCCTGTACAAGTGGCAGGAAAATTGTGAGCCAGAGCTGCTCTTGAAGGCAGGGCTTGGCTCATGCTTCGCAGGTCACCCCAGGACTGTGCAGCAGCTGCAAGGAGAAACACCTTCTGGTGAGCGCCCCTTTCCATAGGCAGCTCCACATGGTTATCTTTGGTTTTTAAGGACTTTCTTCAAAGCAGGTGGCAGGAAAAACACCACCTGTGGCTCAGGTGATCCTGGCTTCCTCCTAGCCTTCCCTCAGCTCCACTCCAGCCGTGAAATCTGGGGAAGGGCAAGGATAACCTCTTTCCTTTCATGCCAGTAATAAAGCACAAAAAGATAATGGGACAAGGCCTGGGACTGGACCTAGGAGAGGCCAGGGCAGGGGACCAGGGGTTTAGCCTGGGGCAGAGGTGCTGAGCTGCAGAGATACAGAGGTCACCCTTCCTGCCATGGAGCTGGACAAGTATGAGTGAGCAAGCTCTATCCATTTTTGTTCCTCCAGTTGTGGTATTTCAATAATGCATGATTCAGGAATGTGCTGCATACAGCAATTACTCATAAAGTCCATCCAACTCATGTGTGAATAAAGACTGAAATACTAAGTTTGCCCTTAGCCCTTAATAAGGAACAAGTTGAGTCCCATTTGGATCACTGATTTCACGGGAGAGTTCAGTACCAAAATGCTTTTGACATATTTGCCAGCTCTGTAGTTTGCAGAAGTTAATTGCTGTCATTGTCTCCTGTGAGAGCAGAGTTGGCAGGTGTGATTTCAGAGACAGGGGCATCTCCAGTTAGCTAATGGCTGGTGGCTGGCCATATTAGCTCCGGGCTAATAAGGTGATGAGATTGGCTTGCGGAAGATGCCAGAAGCCCCTGTTCCATAGCCAGCCTCTCCTGGGAAAGCACAAGAACTCTCAGGAGAAGGACAGGGATTCACCCATTCCTGTCAGCTCCACCTTGTTTCACATTTCAGGGGTCAATACACACGATAAAAGGACCCATATGCAAGTTCATGATGGGACTTGAGATTGAATATAAAGCCTTTCTCAGTCCAGGGGGAAAATATCTCACTAAATTGGATGGCTTTTGACCTCATTTTGGGTCCATACAACTCCATTAGCTTGTGAAACCTTACTAAGTTGGAAACTCTTCTCTGGTGGAGACCAGTTCATTCTGTGAAAGCTATTTTGCAAAATTTTGCAGGGCATTTTATGCCTTTTTTTCTTCATTTTGGAGCAGGAGAACTCCAGCCCAGATGCTCTTCCACCTTCTTGCTTTCCTTCCCTGCCATTGGGAGTGATTCAGATGCATTCAGGGCAGAAAAGCTACCCAGGAACTTAGATTTTGAAACATAATGCCTAGTAATTAAATAAAACTTGCACAGAGATTAGCCAATTTCCTGTGATTAATACCAACCCACAAGTTTTACTAATGAGCATTTCAACCAAGAAATGCATTTTCTAAGTCTTTAAAATATCTGCTGTATTTTCCTGAGTTCCTTGTTCCTTCATAGTTTTATAACTATAAAAGCCCTGTGTGTTTTTATCTCCGCAATATAGTTGCCAACTGGGATCAAGAAGAGATGTATCCTTGTGTCATATTGATATGTACTAATACCCCACAAGCATTACAGTGTGGGGTTTTTTTTCTTCTGTAGCTTCAGAAATAAGTCACTGCTGAAGAAATACAAGACCACTGGCAAATTCTGGTGTTACAGTTTGTGCACTCTTGGGATCTGACATGACCTCTAGGTTAGTGACATCTTGGTCCTTAGGCCCAAATCTGGTCTATTTTGGTGAGGGTTAGGATGATAAGCTGGAATTTTTTGCAGGGGTACGTTTGTGCCAGCAGGTTGCTTCTCGGGGTCACTGCAAAAGGAAAGCCAGTGTTGGTGCAGGCTTTGACTGGTGGTGGCCAAGTACAACACCATCTCAGAAACAAGGAAAGTGAAGGAAGACATTCACACATGAGGTGTTGGCTGCTCTGCGTCAGTAAAGCCAGGGCTCTCCCAGGCAGTACAGCTCCTCAGAACCATGTGAAATGGGGAGGAGAGGGCATGTAGCACTGCAGAGGCCAGTACCCC
The DNA here is from genome assembly GCF_000700745.2 of Antrostomus carolinensis. Classification (NCBI taxonomy): domain Eukaryota; kingdom Metazoa; phylum Chordata; class Aves; order Caprimulgiformes; family Caprimulgidae; genus Antrostomus; species Antrostomus carolinensis. Next base: position 40,519 of record NW_010294659.1, read on the forward strand.
ATGGCAGAGGGGACCAAACCAGGGAAGGGAAAAGGACAAACTTCTTGTTGGAGTTATGAATTAATAAATCAGACCCCAGGCAGCGGGATGCATTGCTTGCAAGGCCCCCCACATGTGCAAATTTATGCAAAAGGAGGAATGACTACCAGGACAACAGGATGCTATAGACGCTCTGACAGCTAAGTAGGACATCATCTGCACAGGGCCACCATCCCTGGGCACAGATGTGGGGCTGAAAAACCATGTGTCAAAAGCTGGATTGTGGCCCACCTACACAGCCCAGTCATCCAAGCCAGCATGTAGTCCTGGCCACATCCTGACAGGCCACTTTGCAGGGGCAGCGGTGCAGGCATGGGTTGGTGGTGGACATACCTCTGGGACATGGGTGGAGATAGTGCCCTGAGGGACCAGCATGGGGAGACGTAAGGGCAAAGCACGAAGAAGGTCCTTCCCCATCCAAGACACCTCTGCAGGTCACTTGGTGCATGGTGCTGTACTCACCTCCAGTTCCTCGCTACCTTTCAGCTGGAAATGAGCGTTGCTTAAATGGTTTGAAAGTGCTGTAAAATAATTCCCCCAAACCAGAGACAGATACTGAAGAACACTTTGTGATGAATAAACAATGAGACAAAAAGGAACAAGAGTGAATATGCTGGCACTTTCCCCCCTCACACACATGGGCAGAGCTCTTCCCTGCCACCTCCTCACAACCTCTTTACATTTTCGAGTTTATAGTCATAGAAATATGTACCCTATACTCCAGTATACCCTATTGTCTAGTTTATATGATCTTCTTGGTTATTGCTTCTAGCCCGTGACCAAAACACCGTGCAGCCTGACCCACCTTTGAGATAATTTATTTATGCTCTTTCTTTGCAGGACTGAGTCTTACCACACCACATCTGGCCAACTGATAAGTACCTTTTTCTACCTCTGCACAGCAATGAAAGGGGTGCATGACACTTGTTGGAACCTGTCCCACAACCCAGCCCCCAAACACATGGCTACTCCTGCTGCCTTCATGTAAATGAAAACCTCAGGATCAGAATCTTAAGGGATAGAAAATATTCTAGCATTAACATTTATTCATTCTCATTTGGTAACTCAGCTTGCACTTTGATAAATAAGTGCTGAGAAGAAGACACCAGGTGGGAGCACTTAGGGAGGACAAGTGAGAGTCTGGGGGGAAGGAAGGGGACGACAGGGCTTGTGGCAGGACCTCCTAGCTTCAAAACCCCAAGCAGCCTGAGCAATATGTGCTGCGTGTCAAAGGCAAGTAGTGGGTTTAATTTACCAAAGAAACATATATTTTTTGCAAAATTCTGCGTGTAATACTTTGCCTCTTTGCAGTACAAATGGCCTTTGTGGCCAGACAGAGAGAGCTGAAGTGTTTGCAAGTCGCCACTCAGGAACAAAACATCTTTTCTGTTCCTTCTAAGCACCCAGCTCTCTTCCTGGGAAGCAGTCATTCCCCCAACAGGAATCTGACATTGTGGGTCTGCTTCCCTATGGGTGCAAACAACTGTTCTGCAGGCAGCGTGGCTCCGTCTGTAAGGGCTGGCCACGAGCTGCCCAGCAGCAGCACCGGCGCGGCCGCACAGGAGCAGGGCAGGGCTGCTGGCAGTGCTGGGACACCCAGCTTGTCTGGCCCAGCACAGTATCGAGTGCAGGGGCTCTGCTTGCTTTGGGGAGCAGGTCTGCCTGCCAACGTCGGGGTCAGTGCCCAGGTAGAGCAAGGAGAAGGCGATGTGGTCTTTACCCCACTCCCCATCTGATTTCCTTACTTATATTACAAACTCTTTGGGGTAAGGGTCATCATCGAACACAAACCCTGGTATGGTCGGGACTGGAGATAACCCAGTAACAACAGGAGATATTAATTCTCCATAAGTTCATTGTTGGATGCTCATCTCCTTGGGTGATTCATTATCAAAGTGTCTACAGGACTTTTTTCAGCGATCCCTTTTACGTTCAGTTACGTACTTCTTCATTTGTAGAGAAAGAGAAGCTGAATGAACATGTCACCAGCTTGTCACTTTTTCATTCCTCTTTCTGCCTCTGCCCTTCCTTTAATAGTCTGAACCAATTTTAGAAAAGCCTCCAATGCCATTGATGATCCATTGCTTCTGAGCACTAGAGAGCTATCTAACAGTCAATGGGGGCACGCTGCTAGCTGCACGGAGTCACTGCTGAGGAAAGAATGGTACCAGCACAGGCAGCATCATTGGTGCAAAGCTGATTATATGTTGTATGTGCTGCTGCAGCTGCTTCAAAAACTCCATTTTTAGTCCTTTTATTTTTAATGAGATTCAACTGACATGCTGCTAGACATCCCACACCTTTTAAAGAGACATTTTAGGCTGCACTGAATGCAGTATCACATACAGAAGTACTGAAGACACAACAAGAGAAATAGAATTAATTTTAAAAACCGTGGTGCCTTGCAAAGAGACAACTTGCTATCTGTCAGTGTGCTTTGCTCATGCAGCCCAGCACTGTGCTGAGCCCAGCCCTTGGTCCAGGCAGCAGCAGACCCCATCCTCCCGGCAAGGAAAAAGAAATGAAAGATGTGCGAGCCCAGGTCCCCCCAACAGCTGCCCAATGGGTCCTCATTTTGACTAAAAACACCATGGCATGAATAAAGAGGCAAATCTGGTCCAGCTCCATCCCAGCCTCACTGCTGTGGCCGTGAGCATCAGCACTGCAAGCTCGGCAGCCAGAGCCTGGGGGAGGCAGCTCCTGGCCAGGCAGTGGCAGCTCCAGATGGCAGCTCGGCTCTATGCCAGGTTTGACACAGTTGGGGCCAGAACTAATGAAGAAAAACCACCCAGGGCCTTTCTGATTTTCCTTGAAGTCATTGCTGAACTTCCCTGGTTTGGCAGGAGCAGCAGGAGTGAGGAAGGACAAACCCAATACCTTTGTCTCTTCCATCAGTGAGAAAGAGGAAAAAAGACAAGGGTGGGATCACAAGGGTGAAATCATCACTCTGCAAAAACCCGGGCTGAAGTCCTCCACCAATTCCAGCATCTTTCATGGAGAGAGGAAAAAACAACACATTAAGTCCAACTAGGCCTAAAGGCTATAGCACAAAACATGCCTCCTTAGATGCCAAACCAAAACCGTGGTGGGAGACAGACTTTTTGCTTGGCTGGAGGCTGGGCTAGCAACACACTCAGTACCAGCTGCTGTGCAAACTGTGTATATTATTTGTTTTCAAGATACCTATTGAAAGGTGTTGCTCAAGCCTCACAACAGCAGATTCTTATTAGGCCTGGGAAGAAAAATCATCCAATGTAGATGTTTCAATAATGTTGCTTATTGCATCAGTTAGCAACAGCCTGAAGTAAAACCCCATCTTACTACAAAGAGTCTCTTCACAGCCTGGCATGCAGGAAAGGCTGCTGGTAAGGCTGTATTCCCCAAAACGAGCAAAGCAAAGGCCCCTGGTGACTGCAAATGTCCCTAGGAGAACCCACAGGAGCAACAGAGGCCTGATGTAAATGGCTGTGCACAGTCAACCCTGGAAACACTAAAGCAGAAACAGCTACAGAACTGTGATGTGCAGAGGCTCTGGGCTGCGCTTCTGCACGCAGGAGCAAGAGGAGTAGAGCTGCACCAGCCACTCTTGCTGGCTGCGGTGGATACTGCAGCTGAGCCTCTCAGCACCACAGTGGTGGCTCACAGCAAGTGTCCCTGTCAGGCTGGTGCTTCCAGGACTGAGGTGCAAAGGCTGAGCGGCTCAGAGGCATGGGGCCCTCAAACCCCTAACCTGAACACTTGGGACACCCTTGGGATGGACAGGGTTTGCTCCAGCACATGTGCTGGTGACACATCAAAGCCAGGCTGGGGTACCAGCCTCTGTGGGCTGTCCCATGCCAGTGATGTGGATCATCCTCAACAGAAGCAATTTTGACAAAGCAGTGGTTGATGTCACCAATATGGATGACCAGGTAGCTGTTGGCCCATGCCTGGTGAGCAACAGGGGCCAAATCACACACTGGGAAAATTCTTCTCTAGGAACAGAGTCTTATAGTTACCCTCAATGGGATCCTTCCATACTCAGCTGGGCTTTTTAAAGTATCCATACACTCTGATTTGCAGGCAGCAGAAAGCTCTGCTCAAGACACATCCATCATAAATAAGAGCTCTTTATTTTATGGCTGACTTTTCTCATTTATGACCATGAATGGTAATTTATGTCTTCAGAGATTTATTGCTTTGCTGTTGCCAGTGCTGTACATGTGGCTGGGCGCTCTCTCTCCTGCCATCGTGCCACCCAGCACCCAGTGCTGGTGCCCAGAGCTGGTGCTGTGGTGTGTGACAGCATCAGGCAAAACCAGGCTGGTTTTATTTCTCTGCTCATTATCACTCCAGATTTGTAGGTGGCCTTCATGCTGAAGTTAAAGCAGGGTTCAAGCAACATAAATTCAAATCCCAGCCCTGTTAAATGTTTCCTGTATTCTCTGCAGGGAGTTATATAAACTTCTAAGCTGTAAAACGGAGACAAAACCCCCCAAAACTGTGCTGTCCCTTATGCTGTGACTAGCCCCATTGGTGCATGAGCCGCTTCTGAACAGGTGTTTGTACATCTGATCCTGAATTTGGCTGAGATCTTGCTCTCCATGTATGACAGTATATGACAAATCAATGAATGAATAACTCACTCCTCAGTAAGGCTCTGCATGGCTCAGGGTGCAGCAGCCCTTCTACCAAACAGGGTAAAGCAGTCGGGTGCCACAGGTAAGCAGGTAAGCATAAAATAGATAAGCCAACTTGTACATGACTAATAAAAGTGTGTTTTTGTGTAACTGTAGAGAAAATTGATTGATGCTGGTTCCAGACAACTATGAGGAGACAGAAAGATCCTGTTGGACACTTGACCCCCTTTAGATCCACCTTTCTGCCCTTGTACATCACTGACACTGTTCAAAAACATCACCTGGGAGGATCTGCAGCTTCTTCCCCTCATCCATCCGCAACTCATCAGCAGTGCCTGATGGCAAGGAGCTCAGGGTAGCTTGCGCCAGCTAAAACTTTGTCCTCCTGTCACAAGCCATGTCATGCAGTCATGGCAGCCTACGCCAAGCACAGAGGAAAAGGCGAGGCCGTGCTCCAGTAACTGAGAGCAGATGACAGCTCAGGTGTTTCTTTTATTTTAATTTGTGGTATGCAAATGATGCTGCTGCAGCTGTTCTGGAGTCTTTAGTCAGAATATATTTTCTGAATGTCACATTAGTAATCTTTCCTGCTTTTTTATCAGGTTGCTGATCCTCCGTATTATATTTCTCTGAGTGCTTGTTATTTTGTGGCAAACCAGTCTACAAAATAAGCATTTATTCTTCTAGAGGTTAAGTGTGATCTGAACATGATCTGGCCCATTTTATATACATGTTTTATGAGAATATCTATGACTTTCTGCAAAGCTGATGTGGAGAGACTTTTGGCAGTCATCAGGCTATGTGAAAAAAAAAATCTTAAATTATTCCATTTGGGGAATTTCGACTGGAAAGATGACACAGACTGATGCACTTCGCTCGAGCGCCCTTGAAAATACTTTTTTTTTTTTTTTTTTTTTCTTTTTTTTTCACACCACTTTAATGTCAGGAAAGTGCTGAAAGTGCTGCTGGAAAAATTCCAGTATTCAACCTGCTTTGTCTGAGAGCTTTCCAGCAAACATACAGGAGTGCAGCAAAAGCCTCTATTTTTATTTTAATATTTGCATACAACTCCTCCTCAGAAATCAGCTCCAGATGTGCTCAGAGGCACTAGTGAGCTCCTGTTGGCTAGTGGCTGGCTAGCAAACAGGAAAACATTCCCTGCTGCAAAAAAGACATTAAATAAATATGTTTTTCAGTCTCCACAGTAGCCCCTTTAGCAGCTGGTCAAGAAGCAGGAACAAGAGCTGAATGCTTTCCTCAGTCTTCCTCCTGGAAAATTCATGAAAAGATGGGGCTGGGGCACCACTTGTGACATCTCCACAGGCTGTGGGTTTGTAAGCCCAGGGTGATGTGGGGAAAAGTTTCATCCTCAGGTGGGTGAGATTTTATCCTGTAGCTCTGTAGGGATGCTACAAAGCTCCTCTTTGTGTATCAGTTTGAGGATTTTGTTGCTTGAGCCTCTGCTCCTCATTGTCTCCCTCCAGGGTGCTTCTCCCAGCACGCCGTTCTCCCTCCTTCTGTGCTTCAGGTTTCATTTTGTGTCATTTCTGAGCCTCGCTTGATCAAGAGACATGTAACAAACTTCTTTGTCTAGAAAATTATTTTAATTAGCAGTAATTTACTTAATAGTTCTCATGTGAACAATGAGAAAGATTAACGTCACGCATTAAAAATACATTCAAGTGACAAATGTGTTTCTTTTATAAGACAACATTTGACTGCACTTCAATTTCAATGGGTACTGGAAAATTAGTCTTTAGTAAATATGGTCCTGACCCAAAGCTATCTCACTGAAGTGGGGAAATATCTCTTCATTTGAGTGAAGTATTAATTACAAATACTTAGCTTATTTGAAATCTTAATCATCTGAATGGATTTTTCCAGCAAAATTGGGGTGATGAAGGTATGATGTGTTCAGCTGAGGGAGCCTTCCATACTAGATGTTTCCAAAGCCAAGCCACTGTGCAGAAGCTCCTTGCAAGCTAAAATGCGGGTGTTTTAATCCTGTTTTTGGTGGCAATGGTCAGGAAAACATACTTGGAGAAATTTCCAAGAGTACTGCTTCTAGCAGAGGGAGCACAAGGGCAAAAAAGAAGCCTGACCATTTTGACCAGTTATGTGCATGTCTCTTTGTTTGCTACAGGTTAAAGTGGGTACTGAGGTGGTGTGTACGACGATGTGCCTGTGCTAACGTGTGCCCTCATGTATAGCCTATGGAGGGGTTTGTTTACCTGTGTGAACCATTAGCTATGGCCAGGCTTCAGGAGGAGTCGGGTGGGATGGCAGCAGACCCCAGGGACCTACAAGATGGGCCCAGGCCACCAGCCACAGTTTGTGCCCACTCACCATGGTAGCTGGTGCTTGGAGTTTTGTGGGAGGATGTAGCTCACACACCACAAAACCATTAGCCCTAAGGAGGGCGAAGCGATGATCACAGCAAACCGCAATTGAATTGCAGAGGCTGCTTGAGCACAGCCACCCTGCTGCAAGCCACCATGGCCCCCCAGGGCTGACAATACCCTAAAAAAAAAGAAGAGAAGGTGGCTCCTGCCAGTCCCCAGCCCCAGCGCTGCTCATTCCTTGCATCCCCACCCTCCCATCACAGCAGGAAGGAGGGCACATCCTGATTAAATAGGTACCGTGTTTTCAAGTGGTTCCTTTCCTGCACAGTTCCGCAGTACAGGAGAAACCCAGCCCCTAAAACACCAACTTTAAATCCTGACAGCTCGCTCTGTCCCTGCTCAAGCTCTGCTTCCCAACGCTGCCCAGCCACAGGAGGAGAGCTTGAAAAGCTGCATCAGAAAGGCAAAGTGCTCCTCAGACTTTTAGCGTGAACAGAAGAGAAGGAGAGCTGGAAGGAGTGCACATTGGTCTCTGCAGCTGGGGAGAGACCACCTGCCCCAGCACGAGGGGACAGGTTGCAGCCCACAGTCTGTGTGTGCAAAGAATAAAGTGAAGTGAAAACACTCCCAATAGCATTTGATATGTCCCACCGCAGCCCAATACCTCTGTTTATAGAGGTCGCTGTCTTAAAAATACATCTTACTGCCTATTGGTAGATAGCAAACATTAACTACATGTCTTCCAACAACAACAGTATCTGCTGGACAGTGACATGAGCCAATGAGAGCAAAACACCAGAGACTTGAACAAGGACATCATAGTTGTTCAAGCTTAACATTACTTAGTTCAGAGCAGGAGCAGAGTTACTATTATGGACAAAAATAACCCCCAGTTGCTGTTGGAAGCCTTCAGAACAAAAGCACAGCCAGTGCCCTTCTCCTCTGCTGCCGTCTGCCCCAAGAAGTAGTGGAGATAACACAGACAAGTGAGATTTTATTGATTTTTAATTATTTGCAATGGTGTTTCCCCTCCATCTCAGCCTGTCCTCCCTGGGACACTCAGTGGGTGTGTTTGCTCACCTTTTCCTGTTTACCACCATATTTCTGTGAAGAAGCATGCAATGCCAAGTAGGCTATTGCCACTGCCATGGTCTAAGGTCAGAGGAGAGGCAAGATTTGCAGGGAGGGGTCATGTCTTTTATTAGACCAAACAATGCACTCCAAAAAAAGCAGAGACACTCATGTTCCCCAAAACTTGCCAGCTTTTTTCTCCTGCCTGTGTCTGATGGTCTAATAAAAGATATGAGCTCTCCTGACAGAGCCTGTTTCCTAGTGCCAAGGGATGTTCTCCTTGCCCTAACATTTTTGGCAAGTGTAGAGACCACGGGGTTCTTTGTCCCTGCATTCAGCAGCCCCATCAGAGCCTTCCCATGTGCTTTGGTGAGTGCAGACCCAGAGCTCCTGAGCTGGAGGAGCCTCCCTGTTGTGCAGAGCAGCCCTCTGCATGGGCAGATTGGGGTGCACTGAACCATCTGCTTGGCTAAATATTTCCAAATGCTGCCAGCACGCATAGACAAACTCCAGGGCAGTAAGGCACCATGTGTATTTAGTGACATGCTGTGGGAAACACACAATCAGCCAGTTGTCTTCATCTCCACCATCCAGCCATGCTGACTAAGGGAGCAGAGACAGGCAGGTCCCGAGCATAAGACTTGTGCCACTGGGTTGGAAACGCCCTTGGTAGGTGGGCAGGTTTGAGGGCAGAGGACAAGTTCTGCAGGGTGTTCAATTTTCACACCCACACGTGAGTTGTTTCCTTTCACCTGTGGTCACCTGTAGCATCATTTGGTCTCAGGGCTCTGATTCAGTATTTCATCAGAATTATGAAAATGGCAGCTCCCTGAGTAGTCTGAGATCTGGAAACCCATTTGGTTATTCCTGTTAATACACGGTATCTGCCTCAGTCCCAAATCCTGGTATAGGTGAGGAATCCGCAGAGGTCTACTAGGCAGAAAGAGATGGTTTTACCTTTTTTTAAGCCTGAAAGGAAAAAGCCAGTATAAGCAATCCTGGAGGAGACGTGTGCTGAGGACGAGGACAAGCACCGGCAGGGACAGTGGGTGACCTTGGCAAACCACCCTGCAGTGAAAATGAAATGTCGGGGCACAGCTCTGCTTTCACCTCAGGATCACTCACCCTTGTGCTTGGCCTGGGGGGAGTCCCAAAGCACCCTACGTCACCCCAAGTTGGGCCTCCAGAAGGTTTATGCTTTTTTTCTTTTCACGTGGCAAAGCGAAGCAGTCGGTGAACAACCTGCCAAGCCTGTCCTCTTGTGGCTGGGGGATATTCTTGGAGAGGGATTAGGGTCTCTGGGGGAGCTTGTTTGGTTGGCTTTTGCTTGTCTCACACTGGGTCAGGTAACAGTGGCTCATCCTCCTGAGAGCAGGGTGTCTGGCAGGGATCACCGCTGGTGGAAGGCATGAGTTAGCCTGCTTTCATCTCCCTGGGCAAATAGCATCTCTCTCTAATGGGGCTGGCATGTGCCAGGTGATCTATACTGCAGGATGACTCTGCTCCAGAGGTCTTGAAAGCAGTGCTAAAACCACCAGGGCTTTGACAGTTGGTCAGGAGATGCAGCTTTCCTCAGCAACCTCTGATCCCAGCCAGGATATGACCCTGAGGAGCCTGTCCTCCAGGTACATTTATTTTTAGGAGCCACAGTCTGGCCTGAACTTCAGAGGGATAAAATGAGAATGACTGTGGGTGACTCACCCTCTCTGAGAGTGTGACAGCCAGTTTCTGCACCTGTGGCCAGTGGCCCTTGCTGCAGGTGGTGCTACACAGTGTCCAGGGTGGACCCGAAGCCTCTCTAGCCCCAGGCAGGTTGCTGCAAGCCATGCCAGCCACACCACCACGAGCCCTTGGATCCGCTGCTCTAGGTCAGGAGGCTGCATGCTGGAGGAGGCAGTTGCTCACCCTGATGGGGAGAACTCAGACTGACCAAGGACACATGCACAAGGAACATTATCAGAGCTGAGACTGGGGGCTACACACCCAACACCCGGGTGGACACCTCTTTAGGGACTGATGCTGAATTAACACCATCAGAGCACATAACAGGCTGTGATGTCAAAAAATAAACCACCTGAGCCAGAATATCTGCATCCTCCTGGAAGTCCAAAAGACAGAACGAGCCCTGTGTGACATTCCCCTTTGCAAGCTCTGGAGGAAACACACATCTGGACAGTTGAGCCCTTGCAAAGTACCAATAGCCTGAGCAGCTGTTTTCAACTGGTATGGTTGGGACTGAAAGGAAACTGAAGTACTTTGGGCTCTTCTTTACAAGAAAATAACGAGGGTGCTTAAAACAGCACTGGGCACAAAGCAGCTGGGCAACAGCAATGGCACAAGAGTAATTCTTTAGAGGTAAGGGAGAGAAAGAAACAATGAACAATTGGCAATGGCAAACACCATTGGTAGAGCATCTGGACAAAGGAAAGCAAAAGTCAGCTGGAGCTTACGACAGGTGGGGCAGCTGCTGTTTTTGCTCAGCTGTGATTTTTTTTTGGTTGTGCAGTCTCTGAAGCCAGCCTAGGCTACTGTTCTCAGCAGTCAAGTACCACAAGACCAGCTGTCAGTGTGAACGAGCCATAGAAAACAGAAGCTGAAGTCAAAAGGTTCAGAGGAGACTGAGTGACTCCTCTCAAGCCAGCACAGACATATTTTCATAGCACAAGAGGCAGACAGAGGTTTGGTGTTATTGCTTCTGGACCGGCCGCCCAGGCAACAGATGAGCTGCTGAGTACCTCCATTTGGACATTCAATCTGTATCCATTGGGCATTTCCTTGGGTGCCAGTTGAAGGCTGTCTCAGTAGAGTCAAAGCTGCTGGTGAACAGCTTCCTGAGCTGAGGGTCTTAGCTGGGGCTTCACGACTACCCTGGTGCAGTGGCACCCCTTGCTAACAAAGCAAAAAGAGAATTAAGGAGCCTGTGTCAGACAAACTTTCTTTGATCAACTGTGTGTCCTTATCTAAAGAAGATGCAAGACAAAAAATTCCCACACAGCAGACCTTACTTCTCAATTTCCCACTGCCAGTTTCTGGCCTCCAACCGACTGGAAATAGGAAACGAGAGATTTAACAGTATTCAGCTGGGTGTGCAGCTCTCCTTACAACACCATGGCACTCCTGGTGCTTGTTTTCTAACCAAAACGAGTCATTAGCCTAGCACAGATCTCCATGATACCCGTGTGGTCCATGCTGAATGTCTTCCCACAGTGACCTTCCATCTTTGCATCCCCACCTCTGCTGCCAGGTACCAGTCCTCCCCCAAACCCTGACCCTGTACAGAAGGGGTAGCTGTTCATCGAGACTGAGGGTATTGAGCTATGTAGCCAGTTAACCTGCTGTTGCAGGTACGTATATATGTAGATACATCTATATGTGCACATATATACATACCTATACACAGGTACACACACGCGCTCTTCCTGTATGCGGTCCCCAGTGAGCAGAGCTTACGCCCAGGGGCGGGAGGCTTTATGCACACACGGTGCTCACACAAGTCCTGTGGGGCCCTGGTCTGTGTGACCCCGTCCCTCGCAAGCAGCACAGCACTGCAGTGGGACAGAGCCCTGAGGCAGCCGCTCCCTGGCGCTGCCGCCAGCGTGGAAAGAGCAGGCAGGGCCCCCGCTGCCTGTGAACAAGCCCACACCACCGCGAGGCCGCTCTCCCACTGCTTTGGGCAAACAGGTCCCAGTCCGGGTACAGCAGGTGACATGGCCGTTGTGCCCAGTGGCAAAACTGTGTGAGTCCCCTGGCTAATCTGTCAGCGTCCAGTCAAACTGTGACTGCGCACCCTCATCTGAGCTGCCTCGGAGCTGCCTCGGTGTCCCGGGATGACCGACCACGCTGCCCATGAGTAGGCTGGTGCTGGCAGCTGCAGGGAGCTGGCTGCCTGCCCAGGTGCAGCACGTCCTGCCCTCTGACAGCCCCGCTGCTCCCTCCAGCAGCCGATTCTTCAGCAAAGCTGAGGTGACACAGCAGAAAGAGCAGATTTCACTCCTCTCCTTCCCCTTCTGGAAGGCACCTGTGAGCTGAAGGAGCTGAAGGCAGCATTTGGCTGCGGGACCAGGCACCCCAGAGCCCTGCTGCAGGCTCCTGTGCAGGCAAGACTGTCAGGCAGAGCTCCCCGAGAGCTTACCTGATGGACACCAGCCATCAGGTCAGTGCTAGGGGAGGTGACTGAGCCAGAAGCACATATGGATCAGGTGCACACAAGCTGTGCAGCAATTTCTGCCTGAGGACCAATGCTTGTGCCATCACTCTGGCCCTAATTAGCAAATGGGAAAGTAATTATGCATAGTACATTGCAGCAAAACCCCAAGCCCATGTTTCAGTGAATTCACACATCTGCAGCTTCTTCAGAAGTTTTCTTGGGTAATGGGTGCTTTTATTATGTGCAGATGGGTACAGATGTTAAAACTGATGGAAGCACAAGGTGGGATAGGTCTGTAGCCATGCACAAGGAACAGGGTAAGTAAGAGGTTTCCTGCAAGAGACTGCAATGCAAGACGTCCTTTGCAATTGTTCTTTGCAGGTGCAAAGGACAAGATTTATTGGAATCCAGCTGGAGTGGGTTTCCCAGCACCTGCAGCAGCCCATTTCCACAGAGCTGGTGTGAGAGGGGCAGGAAGGCTGGGGGAGGCCACTGCCACTTTGGACTCTGTGTCCCTCCCTTGAGGCCAAAGCTGCTGTTTTGGGACATGCAGAATGTGGAAACACCCCCGGAGGAGAAACCAGTGAGCAGGTGGCCTGGCCTGAGAGCTGGGACACTGGCCCTGTCCAGCCCATGCTCTCCACTGTGGGCACAATAGCCCCTTGTGAATGTGAAGGTGAGCGCTGCATAATGTACAGTTGCAGTGGGCTTATTACAGCCAAAACCTGCTGGCAGGCGAGCTGCGACTCAGTGGGTCTACCCCATCGAAGCGGTACGAGGTAGAAGCAGAAGCGATTCAGGAGAGGATTTTGGGGAAGTCGGGTCCTGCTGGAGCTGCTCTCCCCCAGAGGCCATCCCCACGGGGTTTCAGGACACACGCTCCTCTGGGGTCAGCTCTCCCAAAGCTTTTTCTGGATTCAGTTTCATGGGATGAAAAAGTCGTTGCAGCAGATGAGCTGACAGAGCGTAACATCTGCTTGTTGTCTCAGGGACAGGCGAGGTAAGGAGAGAAGGAGAGAGGAAAAGAGCTGTAAGTGCACAAGGCAGAAAGAAAGGAAAAGAGAAAAAAAGCATAAGCAGTTCAGATGACACTCCTCTCCACAGCCCCCCCAAAAAACTCCCCAAAAACCAACAACAAAAAACCCTCAGAATTAAGCCAGTTGATCTGCCATTCCTCTCTCACAGATGACCTCTTGCCACCCTGATGCCAATTACTCACGCAGCAGTTAGCTAAGTAATAGGCCCAGAGTTTCCTGAGTTTGCCTTTATGCTCAGCTTTGCGTGATTCCCCTGCAGCAACAGGATAACTGATCTGAATTTTCCCTTACCTGATTTAAAGTATTGTGAAGTCCTTGGGTTTTTTAACTGGCAAGTCTGCTGCCTGCATACTGGTGAGGAATGTGAAGCTTGCTTCCACTTTTCAGGGAGATTTTTGGGTGCAGGCCACACACAGATGATAGCTCGTGACTCCTGCCTCTGTCTTACAGTCATCTCAGCTGAAAATGGATAGCCAGAGTCACTTCTTTCATTTAATTTTCTTTGTTATTTTCTATTTATTCAACATGCACAACATTGTTGATTCTATAACATTTCTTAAAGGTGAGGGAGAAAAAGCATGACAGTGATTCAATCACACAGATCAGATTTTATTTGGAAGTCTCTATTCGTTGAGAAAAGGATTACATTAAAATCAAAAGGGAAAGAATGAAAATTAAGAAAAAAAATATCCAGAGACATTCTCCTCCCTCAGAATAAAACGAGTGACTGTCTTTTCAATTCACTACTTTACTGTAATGACTCCAGCAGATTTGTTCTAGTGTAAGTGAGCTATTAATTAGCCCCGAGTGTTTATTTTAACCTGGAAGAATCCAGTGCCTGGCCTCGTGCCAAAAGGAATGGGACGCTTCTCTCTGGCACTTGGAAAGAGCCTGGATTCATCCTACCTACTGCCAGGCACGGAACACACAGCGAGGAAGGATTTGTAACCTCCCCAGGTCAGGGTAAGAAGGGGATCTCTCAAGGAGTGATTCAGCTCCAGGGGACAAAGCCACCCCTCAGAGGCATCTCTCTCACTCAGGGGCTGTTGAGGGAGCCAAGGGCAACCCACACCTTTAAGGCAGAGACTTGAAACACTGTAAGTGGCAGCACTGAGTAGGAGTCAAGATGTCCCAGAAATGCTCAGAGAGGGCTTGGTTGAAGGGGGAGGCTGGGGAGAACACAGTCATTTTGAATAAGAGCTTTGTACAAGGCATAATTGTCACCTTGCAAACCAATCAGCCGGGAGGTGCAGAGGCTGGAGGACAGGCACCATGTTGGCCCATCTTTTATGTTACTAGCTCTACAAGCAAATGTTGGCTATTCCTCTGAAACAACTTGCACTGCAGAAGGTTGCCTGCTAGCTCAGTATTACAGCGATGACAAATTCTTGTCACTGGGCTGGTTTTGGTTTGTCCTGTTGGCTGGGGTGTTTTTACCACATGGACTTCATAGATTAGGTGGGTTAGGTGGGAAGAAGCCAGGCTGCAGGCAGAGACATGGCATTCCTCAGGCATAGGGGCAGCAACTGCAGCTCTGGGCCTGGAGGAGCAGCGCTCCCACCTGCACAGCCCACCCTGCTAAGCCAGGCTGTGTAGTTCTGTTCGTAGAGTGCAATGGCAGCACTGCTCCTCAGCAGATACCAGTTTTTCCTCAGCATCATAATCGTTTCAAGATATGAAAGAGGGGAGGTTTAGATTAGATATTAGGAAGAAGTTCTTCACTGTAAGGGTGGTCAGACACTGGAACAGGTTGCCCAAGGAAGTTGTTGATGCCCCCTCCCTGGAAGTGTTTAAGACCAGGCTGGATGAGGCTTTGAGCAACCTGATCTAGTGGAGGGTGTCCCTGCTGAAGGCGGGGGGATTGGAACTAGATGATCTTTGAGGTCCCTTCCAATCCAAACCATTCTATGATTCTATGATGATTCTATGATCAAAGAACTGGGTCCGGGAGCCCTAGTTGGCTCCTGCTCAGATCGCATGTTCCCCTTTCCCATATGGACCAGAGGGACTTTGCTGTCATGTCACAAGTTCATCTGGCCCATACTCCTCCCAGACCACACAAGGACAAGGGACCATGTGTGATGTTTCTTCCTTCCTCTCTGGAAGGTGACAAAACACCCGAGCACTACAACTGCCCACCAGCATGGCACGACCACCACAGATGCTGCCTTCTCTGTGTTGTTCCATGTCCTGGTTTCGATGGGATAGAATCATAGCCCAGCCGTGGTATGCAGACCTTTAACAGTTTCAAGTCAGTTAGGTGCCAGAGCTAGGAGAGGAAAAAGCCAGGGCAGCTGACCCAGGCTGGCTAACAGGTGTATTCCGTACCATAAATGTCATGCTCATTATAAAAGGGGAAGTTTACCAAGGATGGTGATGGGTTTTCTCTTTTTCCTCTCAAGGGCTGCCATCCCTAGAGGGGCTGGTTCATCATTCTGTTCCTGAGGGCTGCCATTTTCTGGGCTAAGTATAACTCTGTATGCTTTTGTTTCATTAAATCCTGTTTTAATTTCATAGAATGGTTAGGTTTGGACGGGACCTTAAAGATCATATACTTCCAAGCCCCCTGCCATGAGTAGTGACACCTTCCACTGGATCAGGTTGCTCAAAGCCTCATCCAACCTGGCCTTAAACACTTCCAGGGAGGGGGAATCCACTTCTCTGGGCAACCTGTTCCAGTGTCTGACCACCCTCACAGTGGTGGTAAGTAAGTAAAGAATTTCTTCCAGTAAAGAATTTCTTCCTAATATCTAATTTAAATCTACTCTCGTCCAGTTTAAACCATCCCTCATCCTATCACTACCTGCCCTTGTAAAAAGTCCCTCCCCAGCCTTCCTGTAGCCCCTTCAGGTACTGGAAGGCCGCTATAAGATCTCCCCGGAGCCTTCTCTTCTCCAGGCTGAACAGCCCCAACTCTCTCAGCCACAGGCTAATAGGCTCAGAGTTTTCCTGGGTTTCCTTACACACATTTCAACCCACGGGCCTCGTCTCCTTTTCCCGATTTCCCTTCTCAGCTGGGGAAAGGTCACTGGGTGATAGAGCAACTGCTATAATTTAGCCCTGGATACAGGCTTAACACAGACACTCTACCATTTACTGGCATCTTTCCTCAGCAGCCAGTGCCCAGCTTTTGAGGGCACAACACAAAGTAGGTCCTGACAAGGGGCTTGCTCGGGGAAAGTGGGGACCACCCACTCCCGTGCTGTCTGGCTGTGGATCGCAGCCCTGTGGTGTTGAGATGCTGGGTAGTGACGGAGAGATGAAGTTCAGCATTGCCCACAGAGTGATGGCCCCACCACAACCCAGATGTGAGCACAGCTCTCTATCCACAGCATTGGCACTGGGCCAGCTGTAGCAACTCAGGACTGAGACCTCAAAGGCTCTGGGAATCACAAAATACCAGCTCAGAGGTAAATGATAGTCATAACTGAAGCAATGTTAGCAGTGAGGAGGAGAGGAAGTACCATTCTGTGACTGTAACAAGCCTGGGCATGTGCAAATCTTGGGTATCATGCACTGTTCCAACCAGTTCTTTTAAATGTATATATGTATATATATAGCAGGGTTAGAAATTATAAAGAAAAAGGTGAGGGGGATGAACGCAAAGACATAGAAAGGCTTTGTATGAGACAAACTATACCCTTCTGCTTGGAAATGAGAAATGAAGGAGAGGAGGGGGTGTGAGGTCTGTAAAAATCCCTGGTGCCCCTAGAAGGACACACAGAAAGTGACCTGCCACTCAGGTTAATGTAAACCAGTGGAAGTGGGTCGTCACTATAAACATGTTGCCTCACGGGCATAAAACCCAAAGGATCTGATCTTGATTCAAAAACCAGGCAAGCAGATTCACCCAGGATAAGATCAGTGGTGGTGATTAAAAAGAATGTAAAAAGGACAAACCTTTCTTGGGACAGGGTGAGAATGTGGCTCTACAGATATATTTCATTACAACCTAGGGAGGAGAACAAGTGTCTGCAAACAGCTGTTCAAGACAGTTAGG
This sequence comes from Antrostomus carolinensis, assembly GCF_000700745.2. Classification (NCBI taxonomy): domain Eukaryota; kingdom Metazoa; phylum Chordata; class Aves; order Caprimulgiformes; family Caprimulgidae; genus Antrostomus; species Antrostomus carolinensis. The sequence continues at coordinate 57,774 of NW_010294659.1, forward strand.
AGGAACAGACGAAAAGCCTGGAACAAAGAAGTAACTGTGATTAAAAAACCCAAGAGTTTAATTTGTGTCAAAAATGCAGTTGCCATGTGCTGGGTTACAGAGCTGTACCAGGGAGACACAGAAGACATTGATGTCCAGGATCAACAGGGACTCCAGCATGAGAAGGGAATAACAAAAGGCACGGACCCTCAACTCAGCAAATTAAGAAGCTTCAGTACGTGGCAAACATATAGATAACTCAGTGTACCTGCAGCTCTTTCATTGGTAGCCCCCCTGGATCTAACCCCAGGCTACATCCCCTGATGTGAAGCTTTTCCACAGCAACTCCCCAATTATCCGAGTGCCTGACGTCCCTCCTGGATCCGTGTGCCGGCAGGTAGGGAAGCAGAGAGCAGCGCAGGAGAGCCGTGCAGCCAGCACCGCCGCCTTGGCTGCAGAGGGGTCTCTCAGTGAGTGAGCTATCTCAGGTTTCCCCTCAGCCCTCCCCGGCTCCCTCCCTTGAGGATTTAGTTTTGTTTCTCATTTTCCACCAAAATGAAGGGGCTGGACAGGCAGCCTCCCCGCTGTCTGCAGGGGAACTGCAGGTCACAGGCTGGTAACGGCTGGGGCTGCCCAGACTTTTTCCTTCCTTTTTTTGCCTCCCCAAACTGAGGTGGGACACAGGAGACACAACTCCATTAAGTAAAATAACCAGAAGCTGTCCTCTTCTTGCCACTGCTGTAGCCCTTCTATCTCCAAAGGAAAACAGAAGGCAAATGGCAGGTGGGGCTAAAGGCTGGAAGAAAATCATTTTCATGGTGAGGCAGAAGCTGACCTCCCAGTTGCAAAGCCTCAGGTAGCGATGTGTAAGACCAGTGATATTTTGAGGGGAGGCTGGGAGGGCTCATGTAGCTGGCTGTGGGGTCAGGCAAGGGAGGGATGCAGTGGCAGGATGGGTGGGGGGGACAGAAATGTCAGGAGACAGAGAACCAGGTGAGAAGGTGATGCACAGCGAGGCTTCTGCCATCAGCCAACTGTTTTCCTTTCATTACACCATTCACACACACTGGAGGAGGCTCCTGCTGTTAAATCCAGGGCTTAACAGGAGGAAAGGCTGAGATTCCAGCAGCAAACCTTATCCTTGTGCTTTTCTAATGGCAAGGGTTACTGTGGCACAGCAACAAATTGAGTGCCCATCATACCAGTTGCTTTCTCATCAGCCCACTTGCAGGGAAACACGGGGGAAACCGGGGTCGGCATTTGGCTGAGGCCAGATGTGACACCAGGGACCAGTGGCCAGGTTGACAACCTCCCTAAGGCCCAGCTCCTAAAGGCAGAAGAGCCCAGGTGAGGTTTTCATCCTATGCTGCTTTCTTTGGTGGGGCATACAGACACAGGATTATCAGATTCTAGTGCAAGAAAATGTAAAGATTTTTTCTTAATAGGTTAAAAAAAAAAAAAAAAAAGCAAAAAGATGGCTTTGGGGTTTTCCAAAGATAAAGCTGCTGCACTGGATACACCAAGAACCAAACCACACACGGGAAAAGGGTGCCTTTTTAATTTGTATTAGCATCACAGGAGCTAGCAGATTAAAAGGCTACAATAAAAAAGGCAAATATATTTTAATATGTTTGTGGTTTGGATCTCCAACAGCCATTAGGAATGTACCTCCTTTAATAGTGAAGAAAAGGACAGAGAGAGAAATATTTCCAGCAATAAGGTGCTTTCTGAGCTTCCGTTGAATAAAGAAATGCCTAGTTTATACCCTGCTGTTTAATAACAGCTCATTTCTAGGGCTCTGATTCACTTGGAGCACAGCAGCCGTGTACGCCGTGTGCAGAACGGCTGCAAAATTGTGTGCAGTGCTTACAGATAATATCTGATGTTTTGTATATAGCAGGCAGCAAATGTCTGCTGTGGTTGATTTATACCTGAAGCAAAGCAGGGGCACACAGTGAAGCTCAAAGGCACTTTTGCAAACCTGCTGCAAGAAGGAGCTGGGTTGTTTCTAAAAGAAACCAGCCAATAAATACCTTCTCCTACTCACAGCTACTGGAGGTGCAGCTGGACCAACCTCACCTTTTCCAGAAGTATGACATTAGAAAAACACTGGGTTGAAGTCATGCACGGAGGCAGGCTTAAATAGCAGGTTGTGCTCTGAGAAGCTGGCTGGGGAGAGCAAAACGAGGCGGTAATTGGGGAAAGGGCCAGTTCTGAGGGTACAATATGCAATATTTTAAGACGGTGAGTAGGAGTGCTTTTGTTGGGTAATTCACATTACCTCTGTTGGGAAGGACAGTAATTCCTGCTCAAGTTACCGCATTACTTTATGACAACGCAGCAAAACCAGGCTTGCAGTATGCATCGCAAGAACTGGAGATATGCCAGTTATTTAAAGGTTATTCGATCCAGTAGCTTACCTGATAATTTCAGGACGTTTCAAGCTTGCTGCTCCTTTGCTGGCACTGCAGGAACACTGGACAGAGAGCAAGGCATGAAGGCGGTTGCAGCAATTGAGTGCTGCGTGATGTGGTAGCGTCTGCCTGGCGTCATTTCCCTCCATGGGGGTTTGAAGAATGCTCTGCCATTCTCACTCAGAGCCACCACCATCACCCCACCAGCCTGGAGCCCCTCCAGCAGCTGCTGCACAAGTCCAGCTTCCTCCACTGATAACACATGGGAGACAGTCACCTTGCTTAGGAGCTCTGCTCTCCTTCCCACCCCTGCCCAGGGCATCCAGCTTAAAATGCAAGAGCATCTCTTCCTAAATGAGTCATGGGGAACTGGGGACCCCACGACCTAGCACTGAGATCTATTTTAAAAGAAAACCATGTGAAAATGATCAACTGCTAATAAATACCGTGGACTCAAAGTGACATAGTGACAACGTACCACCTCTCGAAATGGGCTTGCAGGGATTTAAAACACTGACAATCGAATACAAGCTGTGGGTTTGGGAAGGACTTTCTAAAATGCTTCTTTGAGCAAACGACAACCTTCTCACAGAACAGAGCTTCATTTTCAACTACAACTTTTAATTCTGTGGGGATTTTATTCATTATTTTTCAGCCTTTTAAAATTCAGTTTTGTGATTATTTCTTAGCTTATTCAATATTTTCATCAGTGTTCAGTAAACTCAGGGAGCATTTGCAGTTTTAGCCTGGATTAAGCCTTTATTCCTCATTGTTTTAAATACATTACAGTCAACCAAGCTTTTTTGTTTGATGTTCTCCATGCCATGGTGAATTCTGTGCTGATAGGACTGTAAATGGGCCATGTCATTCATGAATTACTAATCCCTGTCACTCACATTTTCTGGGGAACATGTGTTATATTTGGTCTTTATACTTTGAAAAACAAAGCCAGAGAACTTTGAGACTACTTTTCTCATTAGGAGGCTTTAGAATATTCCCTTAAAAAATGGCAAGATAATTCAGTCACCATGTATAAGTGAAATTCCTTAACTGTGGTGGAAATTAGACCCTTGACTTGAGAGGCTAATTAAGATAATTAGATCTAAAACCTGAAAGGAAACTACGCAGACATTTCTTAAGGTCTCATTTATAGTTATGTAAATCCAGACCAACTTCACTGTCATTTTTTGGATTTATAACCAAGTAATTGAAATCACTGTTGAGCTCATTTAAGCTCTTAGTATCAGCAAAAGGCATTGAAATAAAACAATTAACAGATAGGTTGTGTTTTTCTTTGTAACTTCTAGATGAACTCAATTATCACATTGCTCTTCTTTCCAAAGGTACTTTGCCATTCTGATTGATTACTTACTTAAAAAAAAAAAAGCTTGATGAATTCAGAGGGCCGTCATCAATTTAAAGAGCTGCCAACTTTACAGCGTTAGCAAATGAAGAAAGCTGAAATGTTTCAGTGTCAACTACTGCCTTTTCCAGAAGAGCCATTATTTTTAATTCATGGCCTCCCTATGGAAGGAACTTTCTTCTCCACTGTTTTTCGTGACCACCAACTGCACTGAGACCACTGTTCAGTAAAAAGCACTAAATAAATGCTGTACACAAACCAAGTAGAAAAGTGGACAAAGTCAGTGGGGGACTTAATCATACACAGATAGGAAATTTAACAGTGCACATTTATGTGCAATTGCCTGCTACGCAATTATTGGGAAGAGGAGCCTTTCTGGGCTTGTATTTAGTAGGGAGCATTTGGCAAATTTCTGACTGTGTGACATGCTCTTCTCCCCCCACCCCATCCCACCAGTGCTATTAGCTGTAGACAGAGCTGTGCCAGTCTGTCTCACAGCGAGTGAATGTGAACTGAAAGGCAGCCTGCCTAGACAGCTATGAAACACTGAGCCCTGCGCTCTGCCTCTCTCTTACATCCAAAATCTAGATTACTGCATAATTGTCATGAGCAGCATGGAAACCTCATGGCTTCCTCTGACCTAGCTGGTGTATGAAAAATCCAGAGGGCACATACCCTCACACCTAAAATCTGGACACAAGTAGGGATTAAACAAACTTGAAAATCCAACCCCTGTCCATCACAAAAAATACTATGTTATTCCATGCTTTGGAGATGGCTTTCCTCTAAATAAATAGTAACCTCAACCTCAAAGAACTGAAGGAACCAGGAGCAAGAAGCAGCCTGGAAGAGACCAGATGCTTCGGTGAGAGCTGCTGGCAAACACATCTCAAAAATATATTAACAATAAAGAAGGAAGAGGACAGGAAGAAGGGCACCACAAGATAATAGGCAGGACTACTAGACTCTCTTTCAGCTCTCCAGAACTTTCACCTGTTGGTTAACAACTCCCAGGTAAATGCCCTCAAAGCCTCTCGGGACTCCTGGTTCCTCCATCATGACTTGGTGACATTTCAAGCACACCAACAACATGGGGAGCGCACACAACCCATATGTGATATCACATGTTGCGATGTGGTGCCTGGGATAGGAAGAAGGGCCTCCAGGGAAAGAAAAGAAAGAGGCTTCCCTTCATCTGGGGTAAAAAAAGAGGTAGAAAGGAGCTAGGCTGATTTGGTATAAACTGGTTTTGCATAAGGCACTTGCGAGCATTCAGGATACCTGAAGCAGACATGGCATCTGATGTCAACATCTGTTCTCATTACTAATATGAAGCATTGTTTCTTTTTTAAAAATATCTTCTTTAGAAGGTTTTCTAGAGCTGCATGCAGCAGTCAGAGAGAGACTGCCAACCTTGGCACGGGGGACTGCTGTATCACGGGGAGCGCTGGTAGCTCTCCCCTGGAAGATGGCCAGTTCTGGCTCCTGCAGCTTTGGCAGCTCAGC
>NW_010294659.1:63076-72701 GCF_000700745.2 Antrostomus carolinensis
AAACAAGCACGGTGCTTTCAATTAAACCAGAGACAACCACAAATAGTCCCCTCAGTCCAATCCCCAGCTCCTATTCCTGTTTCATACCACTTACCATCTGAATTCAAATTTGTGGAATTGATGCAAGCATTTCTTCAGCTCTACTGAGTTCAGGATCAGCCCTTCCCAACTGTCCTTTGGCTCATAAACCTGAGCCCTTCAAGCCTCCATCCTGCAGGAATCCATGTGGAATAACTTTAATTTAGGAAATAAATTTACAAAACGTAAAACCTAGAAGAGGTCTCCCTTTCACCAAATATGAAGGGGAGTTTAGGCTCCAGAACTGTACACTCCATATCTTTTCCATTTGTGCTCTGGAATTTGATTTTCATGTATTAGGACAAATCACTGCAAGTGACTTTTATTCAGCAGGCAGTAAGGCAAGGCAGCTTTCCAACTACGCACAACCCAGGGCACAAAACCAGTCTGTCCCTTCTGGGCACGGCAAAGCCAAAAAACCCCTTAACCTCCTTCCCAGTTCCATCAATGCTCTGACATTTAATGTCACCTGCTCACTGGTGTGGTTGTGGTTCTCCAGTCAATATCTCCTTTGCAGCAGCAGTTGAATTTTAACCAAAATCTGTTGCTTGTTTTATGAGCAACAATATGCATCAACATTTTTTTTAACAGAAAATTGGGGTTTCAGTTGCTAATGGCACATGATTCAGTTTTCTCTGACTTTCCCATATAACCCTCAGGATAATTAGTCAGCTTTTTAATACATTCATACTTCCCTGTTCTTTTCCCTGCTGCTAGGATGCTCTGCTATGGTACCTGTGGAAATTAAAGTTCAAAGTCAGAACATCTTAACAACCTAACTACAGCTATTATGTCCAAGTCTGTGAATAAACATTTAATATTCTACTCATTCACAGTACAAGAATTGCTATAGAAATGGCATCCTGTAAATTAGGCATTATACAGCTATCTCCCCAGCAACCCCAATCATCTCTCATACTCAAAAGGAATGGGGGGGGTAAAGGTTGCTTTTGGCCCAGTGAGACAGAATCTGAGCAAAATTGTGTGTATATCAGGGCTGATGCATTGAAATTGAAAAAAACATGGATGAGGATCCCAGATAAGTATCTTATTTTGAACTAGTGGTTTGGGCTGGACCTACCCATTATTAGTGTAAACACAAAGTTTCTAGTCTTTTTAAAAAATATAATCTCAAATATCTAAGGGAAAAGAAACAAAATTCCATAGACAAATGAGAAAAATGTAGGTGTTGGACTCATTATTTTAATGACAGTATTAAGTCTTCCAAAATGTAGACTATTTCATGAAGACTGTTAAAATTTATCAGGCAAAGGAGAATCACAAGATGTTTTCACCTGTGCTTATGATTAACAGAAGCACATCTTGGAATTATGTGACATGCATAACCCACTAAGTGGTCTCTGTCTCTACATGTTTTATTCTAATATAATCGATATCCAGTGTTAGGTGGATAGTCTGCTGCACACTAAAGCTCTCTCATAGCAAACCAAATGACACACTAGATAACAATGGGGCATCTGTTGTTCCCTCAAAAATTAGACCTGGATTTGGATTAAGGAACTAATAAATCAAAAGATATTGCTCTCAGGAGACAGAGCGGTGCCAGGCTGTATGACAAGATTCCTGGCTGGTCAGCTGAGGGGAAGGTTGTATAATTGAACTGGACACCATTATACAATGCACATGCCGTACTGGAGCTCTGGACAGTCACACAGCGTGAGGAAATGCAGTCACACAGCCACAAAGGTGCTGTGTAGTGGCCCTTGAGACCAGTTTCCCACTAATTGGTCACATTATTTATCACTTGGCTGTGAGTGAACACTGGCATCTTTAGATGGCAAGCATGAAGGTTTAGACAAAAAAGCATCGAGGTGCTGAACTTGCTCCTTACAGCATTTCCGTGGGCGGTGATGGGCTCCAGTGAGGCTCACGCTGCAGGCACATTGCTGTGCTATGCCATCGGCTGTCAGGTGGACACCTGGACCACTTCAACCTTCCCGATGGACTTTGGGCTGAGCCCAGTGCTGCTGGGGTATGTTAGGCACGGGCTGAACAGCTCGGGGCCGCCCAGGGAGCTTGCTGCAGAAACATCCCTTTGTCCATCCAGGTGATGAGCAGCAGAAGAGAGATAATTAAATGGTCTGTTCAGCTGAGATGGGAACTCACAGAACACATCCAGGGTCATATACTTATGCTCCCAGACATGCTTTCTGACAAAATCCCAAGCACCTCATCCAGATGCAGAGGCCAAGGCCAAAACATCCAGGTCTGCTGACTTTTCTAGAGTGTTGATCCAGCTCTGTGCTATCTGTGCAGGCCTCAGCACAAGCACATCAGGGGCTGCCACACTGCTCCCAGGCCACGCTAGTAGCCGTGCCTGAGCTGTGCCCTGCCACACGGACCCAGCCAGGGCAGGCAAGGCTGGACGGGGTACGGCTGCAGCGCTGCAGCGCAGGCATGCACCTGCCCAGCGCTTTAGGGAAAGGGGAGAGGCAGCTGCTAAAATGGAGGTGAGATGTTCTGCCTGTATTGCTTTTTAGGAGACTGAGAATTTGTTTGGACCCCGGTGCCTGGAGAACATTAATAACCACAGGGGCAGGTGTCCACAGTGCTCAGAGGGAGAAAGATGAAGCATACCCCCCTCCCACCAGCTCTGGAGGAGAAGCAGCTCGCCCTTGAAGGCTGGCTCAGCCAGGGGACCAGGGCTCCTCTTCACACCTTGTGGAAGTCACTGCTACCTGTCCTGGCTGGGTTATGCCAGATGTTCTGGTGACCACTTCTTCCAAGCTACTTGGAATTCAAGTCATATGCAACGGCTCAGGTTAACACAGGAACAAATATGAGGCTGCATCAAGGGAAAGGGATGGGCTTGTTAAAACCATTGCATTTTAAACATTTCACCGTACTGTATGCAGAAATCCTTACCATGTGAGGGAGTTTTTCTTATATTAGAAGGGAAAGGAACATAGGAGATGTTGTCTGCTTCCTCATTAACATCTCAGTTTTCCTACAGTAACCACGGGTAAAATAATAAAATATACAATATCTGCAATCCTGGTAGAAGCAGTTTTCCACACTTTATAGAAAGATAACAGGGAAACAGAGAGGACATTCAACACACTGAATTTATTTTTTTAACACAAAATGATTGCGTCTGCATCCCTCTTTGGATTTCCAGAGATTTAAAGCACAGCCTGAAATCTTTATGAATCTGAAGCCCACTATCTCATGATGAAAAATTAACCACATGGGCATTAAGTGACTTACTGCAGGCTTTGCAGTAAATCAGTGCCAGCTATGATAAAACCCTGGGGTCTTAACCTCTGCCTCCTCCTCTAGCTGATGTCTTTACCCTATGATATTTAACAGCTATTCCTGCAGAAGACCAACTGTTGGTAAGTTATTTTTACAAGAAATGGAGGTTGCCATATTACTGTTGCACTGACTAATTATACCAATAACAGCAAACTAATTATACAGTGATACTGTCCAACTATAAAGCCATCCTGGAAATTTCTAGTATAATAAAAACAATTTTCAGGAGAATGTAGTTATCATCAACTCTAAGATATTAATCCTGTGCTGTTCATGACAGTGAAAAGTCCTCAGCACTTGCCTTCTTTAAATGGAAGATTCGTATCTGCTATTCTCTGTTGAATCATTCAACAACTCATATTAAAATAATTTTTGAATAGGGTGATTAAAATAAAATATGAACTGAAAAATAGTAAGTCAAGAGAAATTCCGGCATCTAAGATTTTAACAAAACATGACAACCTTGAGGAAAAAATATGGATAAATAATGGCCAGTGTCACATGGCACATCAAAACAGTGCAAGGAAGGAGAATCAGTGAGGGAAAATACATGTCACATTATGGAAACTAAAGGAAGGCACACACACACATTTTTTCCTACAGATGCGGGTGTTTTTATGAGTGGAACAAATTCATTCCAAGCTCAAAACTGGAGCATTTAGAAAGCTCACGATGACAAGTGCAATAACATTAGGAGCTGTAGAGGCAGCATTTCAAGGCAGTAGCATTTATTCTACCTTCTGACATGAACACCCACTCATTCTGACACAGGAATCCAGAGGGAATAATGACGAGAAATTTATTTCTCTGCATTTCGATATAGATTCAGACTTTGTTACAAATCTGAACAGTGCCAAAATGTAAAGGTAAAATTGTTGAAAAGCTGTACAATTTACGAGATGCTAAACACTGTCTGCAGATGCTGATGTTTAGGACCCAATCCTAACCTCAGGCATACATTGTTATAAAGCTCCAGAAGACAAAAGTCACTGGTTTTCCCCAATGGTTTGCAGTAACAGATTTCCAGGATATTCAGAGATGTTTGCCATATTTTTATTACAATTTGATCTTTGTTGCTAAAATGTTACAGCCAAAGTCAGGCAGTTACTGAATCAACAAAAAGGTTTTAAAATCAGATATTAAACATATTTACAAAACCCTATAAACACCACCAAATGAATGATTAAAACTCAAATATGTTAAATACAATAGCAAGAGAATGATTTATGTTCTTGTTCATGCATTTTATTTCAATATTTTTTTTTTTTTTCAAACCAATGAAAATCATTAATTAGGGAAAAAACTGGCATTGATTATAGAATCATAGAATGGCTTGGGTTGGAAGGGACCTGAAAGATTATCTTCTGCTCCAAAGTACTAGTAATCAATTTTACTGGTCTGGTACCCTGTAAATAATTCAGTATCTTCTGTTTACAATCACTTGAATATGTTTGGATTGGAGGTTTCAGGTCTGAATACGCAGAAGTAGAAACCTGCTGTTTTCAGTGGCGATAGACTTTTTTCATGGTCATGCGCCCTTGCTACTAAACAAAAAAGACACTGTCAATAGCAGATTGGTATTTGAGATGCTATGATTTATAGAATAATTGTTTCACTTGAAACTTTTCAGTTTTATAAGAAGTCAGAACTATAGAAGAAAATTCTTTTTTCTTTACAATTCAGTAAGGAGGCCAAAAGCACTGAACTCCTGTTATACTTCACTATAAGCTCAGAGGTCCTAGAAAGGCTTTCTACACTTCAACACAAGTAAATTTAAATTAATTATCTAAGGCCTAGCAGATGGGAAATTTATCAGATGATTATTTATTACTTCAATAAGAGTTTGTACAATTATTTTCAAAGCAGTAAACCCAGCAGCTTCCCATTACAATCCCATGCTGTCCACAGCATGACCCGTAACATGAACTTGCACAGCATTCCCCAGGCACAAGAAACCACACAATCTCAAGCTCAGAACCCCTCACCACTGAGGCTGGGGAGGAAAACGCAGTATGATTGATGACTCCAGCCTGTATCTTGTAAGTATTCAAAGCACATTCCAGAGGCTCAGGCCAGTGAGTGCAAGATGTGCTATCTAAACAAATGCAATCCACACCCAGTAATTTCTGCACCCACCCCTAGACTCTTTGAGCTTCAGGAACAGAAATGTGAATCCTTATCTCAGGCTGTCGCAAGTTTACAGCCCAGACTGCCTTGGGATACACAGACAGGCTGTCTCCACAGCTCCTAACGCTTTCCAAGGTAGCTGTTCTCCTACCCCAGTGCAGGAGAAAATATTTTGCTACTGCATCTCCAGGGAGGGACGCGTGGAAGCTGGGGCTGCTTCTTCCCATTCATGTATCTGAGACGCTACATTCTTCCTTCTAGATGACAGTCCTTTTCCATGCTATATTCATCATTCAACCTTAATCTTTCCCCCTCTCTTCCTTTTGAACTGGGTTTTCTTATCTCCTGTCTTCTCTTACTCTTGGCCCTCCTTCTCTCCATCCAGACATTCATGGAGTTATTACTGCATCACGCTGTCTCGTGAGCTCTACAGTCAAGCAGAGAGTAGAAGCAGTGAAACAGGAGGAGAAAATTTCTGCTTTCTGCTTGATTACAGATTAGCTCCTTTTCATAGATCCAAGCCATGTATCTTCTGCCACGCTTAGGATTACAGTCAAGGTGGCAAACTTCTGAAATGGAGGGGAGTCCTAGAACAAAACAGTGCTGATAATAACCACCAAGGCTTAAAAAGTGTCTCATTGAAAAATTCTGCAAGGTGATAAAAATGCCTCAGGTTACAGGGAACATACTACAAATTCTAAATGCAATACTTGCTGTATTATAAGCAGCAGTTGTTTGGAAATGCCACAAAACCCCTCCACTTTCTTACCTACATGGCAGCTTGCAAGGTTTACTGAGCTGGCCAAATTCATCCACCAACACTACAATAAGCAGAACCGTATTGCATCTAAGCTTGGCAGAGCAGGACCCCTCTGATACGTGACTGAGGAGCTTCTGGTTTTTTTTCAGTACTTAAGTGTCATCAGAGTGAAGCTGGTGAGGTGTCCCAGCAACACATTTTTTTGGAGACTCAGGACTGGAAAGAGGATTTGGGTTAAGATATTTTTTGCTCCCTGGTTCGTATCTCCTTCCAGCTCTCTTAGCAGAGAAGAATTAGAGAACTGAGCTCATAGCAGTGAAACAAAAGGGTTGCAAAAAACATTAAATAAAGGATCAATCATATAATATGAAGGCAAAACAAAGTATTTTTTCTGGGTTTTTTTCTGAAACCAATTGAACTGTTTGGCCAAAATTTCCCATATAAGACAGGAGGAAATAGTCACTCCTTGTACAGTGTGGGGAGAGAGAGCATCCAGGCTGAATTACAAGTGCTAAAATCTGATTTCATAATGGGAAGCACTGGGTACTTCTTACTAAAAATTGTTTTTACAGTAACATAGTTCGAAACTTTTCTTTTTAGATGTGTAATTTATGAAGAAAGGTTTCACATCTACAAATTCATCCATCACTAAATTAAATAAGCTGCCCTTTATTTTGTTCTGTGAATTAAAAATGCACTAGTCACACTGAGACAACAGATGACTCGAAGCTACATGTACTAGAAAAGCTGAGAAGTGAGGGAACAGACGACTGCTAGAGCGCAAGGGCAGAGCCACCCTTGGTACTGACAGGAACGGCAGAACCAGCCCTGCAGCGGGGTACCGGTCCTCAGATTGTACTCCTGAAACTGGTACTTTACAAAACTCTCAAACATCTGCAGTACACTCAACAGTGATAACAGATTAAATTTTTTTGCAGCACCATGAAACCATTCTGTACTTTTTTCACTGCTGTATCCGTAGTCAAGAGCCTCAGAGTATTACTGGTTTTAGGAAACCCATCTCACGCCGTTTATTTGCCCTATGAATATAATCCATCAGTCTCTACAGTGACTTTCATTGCTCCATAAGCCTAAATATAATCCTCATACATGATACTAGACACGTATCAAGTCTAACGTTCAAATCTCAACGACGTAACTTTCATCTGGAGCTGCCTTTCCCCCCCACACACAGAGAAATCCCTGCCATGTGTTCACTCTCTGCATTAACATTTTAAGGTAACATTTAATCACATGCTTTGCCAGGAAAATTAAGACATCCACTGAAAGTACGTCATGATTGTTATCAAAAGAAAGATCGCCATGCTGGATTGATTGTGGAGCAGGTTAGAGATTCTGTTTGGTAAAACAATACCTTTTTAAAAATACCTTAAACGAAAATATTATCTTTTATAGTGAGCTCTGCTGTAGGTGGCTTAGGATGCAGCCACACAGGAAGCACCATTACTGATGTGCCCTTAATCCTGCACTGAACCAAAGCTGCAGCATAACAGTTCTTTTATCTGCTGGTGATTTCATGAGAAACAAACTGCCTGATGAACCAGCAAGAATGGTTTTCCTATGGAAAACTATTTTGGATTGGTTTTGCCAGGACTGTTTTTAAAGAGAGTGCACTGCTCTATCTGTACAGGAATAAGCATCGCTTCCGAAGTCTAGTCTTCTACTGAATCATATAATAAAGAAGGAGCTACTATATATTAAATCTATTACCTTTTTGATATGATTATTTTTAGGTTTTGAATGCTAAAATTAAAATTCTTATTCTTGGAAGTAATTAAGAGTTTAATGTTCTCAGAAGGAAGTAATTTGTATAATCCTAGATTCAAGCATCTATTTCTAGTTTCATTAACAGAATACAAATCACGCCTTACACAAAATGCTACTGCAAAATTATAATCATGTTAATTACAGTCAACACATTTCCAAAGCTACTGTTTAGAAATTCAGACATTACTCTCTTGATTTGTTCAGCCTTAATAGTAATAATGCAATAAATAGCATAGTAAATAAAGCAAGTATTTAATCTTTGGTTTTACTGGTGACACAAAAGAAGTTTCTTCGATGTCAAGATAATTACACTAAAGAGATTTTTGCAACTCAACACTGAAATAGTTCTCTCTTAAGATGAGATTAAAACCAACCTTGTCAAAAAAGACACAACAGGACAGATTAACCTAAACAAGCAGAGAAATAAATTTAGTAATAAAAAATGAAAGTCTCTACTGCTAATAGCAGATTTGTTACATAACAAACACCAAATTAAGTACAGGCTCAGATGAACACAATTCTAGTGAAGTCCAGGAGATATATGCAAGTGAAGAATTGAATCTTCCTTAATCTTCTCATGTGCTATGATTAATCACCCACCTGTGGACTCTGAAAAATGACTGTTATTAAAGTAACAATAGAAACAATATAAATTTACCAGTTATACCACTGTACAGTGATGTTCCTAAACAAAATACCACATTCCCCTACTCCCTCTTGCAAATGTGATTCAGTAGTGTGTGATCTGTGATGCAACAGAGGAATATTCTTTGTTGCGACTGGTTCCTATTAGTGATGCACTCTTCATAGCTGCCAAAAAGGCTAAAGGTCAGCAATTAACCACGCAGGGATGAAAATATAAGGCCATATTTAGGTTGCACAACTTCCACTAAAGAAGTTAAGCAATATCCATTTGGTACACCATTTGGAGCTGGTGTCACTGGAGATCATGAGAAGGGCCCGAGGAAGGTGCTGAGCGGTGAGCTGCCGGGGTCAGGACATGGGGAACGGCAGCTGGAGGAGCGCTGGGCTATGGAGGTGGCTCCGTGCGGTCCCAGCACCTGCTCAATCCGTTGAGGCTTGATCCCCCCCAAAACAACAAATAAAAACAGTGTGGACTCATCAGGTAAACAGCTTATTCCCATTCTCAAGAGCTGTCTGCAGGATGCAGGATGCAATTTCAATCTAGTCTCACTGTACATCTTAAAACCTGTTTTTTTTTTTTTTTTTAACTACCCACCTGTATATGTAAATCTGCTACCTGACAAATGGGATTATCTTGCTTAAAACACACCTACGCTCCTTGTGGCTGGGGGGAGCACCTTCAAAATATTCTGATGAATTTCATGTGGGGTAGAATACAGGTTTTCTAGGGGCTGCAGAAAGGAGTGCTAAACATCAAGATTTTTCTAAAACTATTATTTTATTTTTAGGCTATTAACACCAGTATTCCCTGTACTTTACATCCAATTTTGAGTTTGGACCTGAATCCACACACATGTCCACATCCATCTGACTTTCACTTTGTGTGGAGGCCAATCCATATTTAGAAATATAAAAATAATAGAATAATAGCACAGAATAAACTCTGGGAAA
>NW_010294659.1:72739-76807 GCF_000700745.2 Antrostomus carolinensis
AACCTTAGTGCATGCCCAAACATACCGCTCCCTGGGGTTTTGACTGAGTAAACATGTTCTTCCAAGCTGTCCCAGGTAACCCCTTTGTCCCTGACACTATCTCAAGGGACAGCCATGTCCTGAACAAGCATCACCCCAGCAGCCCAGGACAAAGAAGGGACACTGCTCTCCAAGGGAAAGGCGTGCCATGTTCTCAGTTCTCCACACAAAGCAGGGAATCAGTAGTTCAAAAAGGAAAACTCTTCATTCCCAAAACATAAAAGGACAGAGATGTCAATGAAATATAGCACCTGACTCAACGAGCCTCCAGACTTGAGAGGTTTCATCAGAAATAGCTCAGAAAAAGAAGTTTTATATAACTGTCATTTTGAAATTCTCCCTTGTATCTCTGCCGTACCAAAATAGGAGTTTTGTATATCATAGAATTTTGGACTTTCTTCTTCTCAATGATAAGAATGACACAATTTAAATCAAACAGCCAGAAGGCCATTCACATACCAAAACATTTTTGTTTTAACCTTTTTCAAGGAACTGCAGTAAATCTGAAAGTGTGCAGATGTGCAAATGATATAAAATAATGTGAAACGACACAGTATTCTCTTTATTTTACCTCTGTTTAGAGAATACCGGGCTTCAGAACAAAAAAGCAGCTTCTGCAGATAACCTCCACTGCTGCCAGGCTTCCCGCACCCTGCACCGCAGCTGTAAGGCTACCATGAAGCAAATCATTACTCTCTGGACAGCAAGCTGCTCAGCAGTTTGCACAGAGCACGCAGAAACTTGTGCAAGAGCAAAACTGTCTCAGCAGCTCATTACAAAGTTAAAATACAGAACCCAAGTGCCAGGGCTGGTGGAAGGCGCTGAGCGGCCCTGAGGCGGCCTGAGCAAGCAGGGCACGCAGCTCGGAGACACGGGCTCTTCCACAGCTGAGATTTCTCTGTGCTCACACTGGACCCGTCACATTAAGCAGCTACCGAAAGCGTCTGGTAACAGTAATAATGTGAGTTTCTTTGCTCTCCCCCATGTTTAATTCTCCCCCATCTCTGCACCCACCAACAATTCTAAAAAAAAGAATTACTGTCCCTAGTCCTTCATTAAAGAAATCACTCTAGTGAACAACAAGTTTCACTGTTTATGCAGGTGTCTGTTAAGAGTGTATTAGTCAGAAAAAAAAAATTAAATTACTATATTTCATATTACTAAGAATATATATAAAATTTCAAGGTCTGTAGTCAAACAGAGCATTGCTGCCAAACACCTGAAACAACTTTGGTAAATAGACTCCTCCGAAGAAACCGAAAAAAGGAAAGCAATAGCATAAATGAATGGGGAAAAAAATCTAATTTCCATCTGTAATCATCTCAGATACAGCAGATAAATATGATTTGTGTCTATGATTTTAAATATCCTCATTAAATATTTTATTTAATGGCAGATTAAAAAAAATCCAGTTATTCTAAGTATTACGCAATACTGGCCATGGCACACAGAGAACCGATGTGATACTGTTATCCGCTGCAGCTGTTCAGTTATTCAAAACCTCCCACGCCAAATCAGAAGCTTTTCAGACACAGCAGACAAGGAGGTATATTGACAGCCAGGTGATATTGTCAAATGGGCATGAGCTCAAAGCAAATCACATCAGGGTGAAAATCCTGCGAGGGAAAAAAAGAAGAAAAAAAAAACAACAACAAAACCAGAAAAAATCCCACATGATCAAAGTCAGAACTGAAACATTGTCTCAGGTTTTTCACACAAAACTGCATTATTGCCTGCGTAAACTTTTCCTATCATTACACAGCTTTTTATAGTAGCACCACAACTCAACTCAGGATCATTAAAATTAATAGCTGCACTAATTAATGCCAAACAGAAGCTAATTTGCCAGAGCACACACCAGCCAGTCAGGAGATAAAATTATTCTTAATTCTACCAGTTTAAGTGAACTCAGTGGAAGATAAACACGCTGCGTCTCCTACCAGACGAGAAAGTTCTTCCCTGGGATATGCTGCAGCGGCCTGCCGCTGCCTGCCCAGCACTGGACAGGACAACAGCCAGATTTTTCCCACTATGTTCAAAACCACAATATACACAAAAATATTTTTATTTAAAATGACATTCGATCCAGCCTATTATAAAGGCTAAAAACCCCCTTTGCTTACAACTTGCAAGTTCACCGTCTCGTGTCATACTGGCAACTTTTACCATGCCAGGAAAACTAATCGCATCTCCTTCGCATAAATACTCAAACTCCAGAAGAGGGAAAGTTCGCCCTTGGCTAGAACATACACAGGATCCTCTGCACGCGGACAGAGAAGGCATTGCAGATCTTCTGCAGTGGAAATCAGCTACGCTTTCTCACGTTTGAAACTTCAAGTTTGTGCTGTTCACAACCCAGTTTTCCACACATCTCAGCTGGTCAGCCTTTCTCTTGCTTTTCTTCTAAAAGGAAAGAAGTGCGTTGGGCCTCTGGGCCTAAAAGGAGATCTTTTAGTCTCTAGCACTGAATTCTGAGACATGCCCATTCCACAAGAAGACACAGGAAAACACATAACCAAAACATTCTTTATTAATGATTTCAGAAGTCATCTTCTGAGTCATTATCCTCAGTTTTTTGCGGTGGCCGCTTAACACCAATTATTAAATCTATGGAGAGAAGCTCTGTAACACAATGAAGAACTGAAATGACCAACTGGTATTTGCAATACACCGATTCTAAGCCTTTCTCATTCATAGGCAGTGGCTGATTTCTTCTGAGTGCATTCGTGGCTTCGAGATAGAATTTGGTGAAGCTGTTTTGTTCTGTTGTGCTGTATAAGGACTTGGGAATACTTAGCAAAGCATCAGCAACTACATTAGATATGACAGTCATCTCTGACTGCTGAAACTGTTTTGCATAGTACTGAATGTAGTAATGTAACAGGATTTCAAAGTAACCTCCTACTGGCAAAACTGATCCTGCTTCTATGAGGGAGCTGGAGTAATTCTGGGCAATACTTGCACAACTCTTTTCATGTTTAAATGGGACTATATTGCAACTTATTTTCTCTAGGTCTTTGCCAACATCTAGGCATTCACACGCAGTGACTGTACGAGCATTAGGTGCTGCTGACACAGCAGTGCTGCAATTCTTTTGATTGTCCACAAGTGAATCACTTTTGCAGTTCTCGTGCGTGTCAGCCGGATGCTCGCATTTTGCACGCGGTTTCTGTACATCTCTTGAAGACTGACCTCTTTCAGAGGCAACATTGAATTCCTTGATGTGCGAGATGGGATTTGAGGGTATTTGCAACTCTGTTTGCACACATGCTGGATTTTCACTTCCCAGCAAGTCAGGGTCTACAATTTGTGTCTCTGTTTCATTCCTTTGAGTTTTCAGTAGATGTTCAGAAACCTGACTATTATTACAAGATATATTTTCTATTATGAGTTGCCCCTGAGTAGCAGAAGAACACCAACTGCAAACACCTGAGGCTTCATTCTGGTTTTCACCTTCTGCTTTCCATTCTTCCCTCCGATCAACTGTTTTAAAGAGCTGCTGCAGCATTATGAATGCCCCTTGTAAAGCAGCAGCATTTTCCTCATTAACAGCATCCACTGGCCCACAAAGGATGAGGCAGTGGGGCTGAAAGGCGCACACACTGGTGAAGCCAATGTGAACGCATCTCTTTGAGCCGAGCAGCAAGGGCTGGCAAAACGTTGCCACTGCGGCTTCAGTGATTTCTCCGTGTATGTTCCCACCAGAAGGTGTGTAAGGCGAGACTCCTGTGATTTCAGAGATAAGAGCTATTTCTTCCGACGACAAGCACTCTACTACAGATACACCGTATAATTTTGCGTAGTAGATAACGACCTCGTCTTGCTTCACGCTCGACAGTAACAGTCTAACATTGTTGCTCCTCAAGTGTTTCATTACGTCTTCTGTCCTCCTTGAGATCCAGCGCAGGGAGGCCCGATACTGACCCTCGGAGTCGACGAGAAACTCGACGTCAGGGGCCGAGATCTGGGGCCTGAGGGGCTCGCAGACGAGCACAGCACGCAGGTCCCCTCCCGCCGGGCAGTAGGCCG
>NW_010294660.1:0-1935 GCF_000700745.2 Antrostomus carolinensis
TATATCTATATAAATACATATATAATGCCATATATCTATATAAATACATGTAAAAACCTCTATAGCGATAGAAATACAGATAAAACCCCCATATATCTATATCAATACTTATATAAAACCATATATCTATATAAATACATATATAATGCCATTTATCTATATTAATACATATATAAAACCATATACTTATATAAATATGTATGAAACGCCCATATATATCTATAGAAATACATATTTAAAACCATATATCTATAAATACACATATAAAACCATATATCTGTATTAATACATATATAAACCCATATACTTATACAAATACATATACAAAACCCATATACTTATATAAATATTTATAAAACCCTCATATATCTATAGAAATACATAAATAAAACCATGTATCTATAGAAATACATATATAAAAGTGGGATGCAGGAGATGGGTTTGACTAAAACCATATATCTATATAAGTACATATAAGTACATATATAATTTTGGCAAAACAGAGCTCATTTGCTTCTGCCAGCTCGTGGGCTCACTTGCTTTGAGGCTCACACGGCTCATCCCTGTGGTTGGGATTTATTCCTGGTGAAGTGCAGAGCCTTCTCCCAGTCAGCTCATCCCTGTTACACCAGTATCACCCCTAACACCGATGGGATTTGAGGTCCTTCCTGACAGCTGGCATGTGGGAAACCACCACATAAACCATGAACAGGACCACAGATGGGATTGAATCCCAAGCTCCTCACTTTCAGGTGGATCGGCTTCGCCTGGGGATGATGCTGCTGCAGGAGGTGGGATGGGGAATGCAAGGATCCAGGATACTGGATGTGGGATGTAGGATATGGGATGGAGAATGCAAGGATACAGGACTTTGCATGTGGGATGCAGGGTGGTGGGATACAGGAGATGGGTATGGGAGGAAGGAGGTGGGATATAGGATGTAGGAGGTGGGATATGGGATGCAGGATGGACAGATACAGGACATTGGATGTGGGATGCAGGATATGGGCATGGGGTGCAGGAGGTGGGGTACAGGTAATGGGATGTGGGATGCAGGAGGTGTAATGCAGGATACAAGGATACAAGACAATGGATGTGGGATGCAGGAGGTGGGATAGAAGTGGGATATGGGATGCAGGAGGTGGGATGCAGGATACAAGGATACAACACATTAGATATGGGATGCAGCAGATGGGATACAGGATGTATGGATGTAGGATAGGGGATGTAGGTAATGGGTATGGGATGCAGGAGGTGGGATGCAGGATATGGGATGCAGGATGCATGGATATGAGATATTGGATGTGGGATGCAGGAGGTGGGATGCAGGAGATGGGTTTGACCTACAGGGTATGGGATGCAGGATGCAAGGATACAGCACATTGGAGGTGGGATGCAAGTAGTGGGATGTGGGATTCAGCGTGTGGGATGTTGGATGCAGGATATGGAATGCAGGGTGTTGGAGGTGGGCTGTGGGGTATGGTACACAGGATACAGGATAAGGGATGTGACAAATAGGATATGGGAATTGGGATGCAGGATATAGGATATGGAATATGGGATACAGGATGCTCCCCTGCAGCAGATCCCCGTGGCTGTGTGAGCAGTGTCATGACATTACACTTTGGCTGTTGCTGCTGCTGTGCTGGGAGGAAGGAGAACCTCTGGACCATGACTGAGGAGCAAGAAGGAGCCCAGCACCACCCAGCCCACCCTTCCACAGCTGGACAAGCTCCAGCGAGGATGAAACACCAACAGTTACCAGCAACACCAACTCATTCCAGGCATGTTTGATAACAATTTATTGGGTGCTATAACTCATCCCTCCCCATCACTGCGTACAGGTGTGTGCACCGATATCTGTGTGTGTAAATCAAAAGACTCTTTGGGTTTTGGTTTCTTCTCTTTCCATGGATGAGAGCAGGAGGAAGGTGG
>NW_010294661.1:0-9844 GCF_000700745.2 Antrostomus carolinensis
CGTATCCTGGGCTGCATCAGAAGAAGCGTGGTCAGCAGGGATGATATGAGCTCTGGAGCACATCTTCTATGAGGACAGGCTGAAAGAGTTGGTGCTGTTCAGTCGGGAGAAGAGAAGGGTCCAGGGCGATCTTATAGCGGCCTTCCAATACCTGAAGGGGCTACAAGAAAGCTGGGGAGGGACTTGTTACAAGGGCAGGGAGTGACAGAACAAGGGGTAATGGCTTTAAACTGAAAGAGGGTAGATTTAGATTAGGTATTAGGAAGAAGTTCTTTACTGTAAGGGTGGTGAGAAACTGGAACAAATTGACCAGAGAAGTTGTGGATTCCCCCTCCCTGGAAGTGTTCAAGGCCAGGTTGGATGAGGCTTTGAGCAAGGTGGTCTAGTGGAAGGTGTCCCTGCTGATGGCAGGGGGGTTGGAACTAGATGATCTTTAAGGTCCCTTCCAATCCAAACCATTCTCTGATTCTGTGATTCTAACTATGGACTCAGGATTTTTGTGGATCCTTCTCTTGGTGTTCAGTACCTAAGTTCTATTTAAGCTGTGCTCCAGAAGCTTGTGGTTATATTCTGGTTTATGTGACTAAATGTTTTTTGTTAAAATCACAGATGCAGTAATTTCATGCTGGAAAACGTTCTTCTCTCCTTCCCTAATTAACATGTTAATGTACTAAACAGAAGATGGGCCAGGTATCAGAATGTGTCCATAATATGTAGAAGGTTTTGAAGGTAGGGATGTTAAACTGCATACGTATGACGTCACTTCAAATTATCGCATATCATGCAAAATTATATGGTAATGTATCCAGTAGGTAAATCTTTCCTGATTCTGCACCAGATGATTCTAAATTTCCTTACAGTTTAAAAATTAGGGAGTTTGATATAATTTCTGTTTTTCAGACCAACCAAGAAGTTTTTGTCTTCCTGGGAGGTTCTTTTTTTTTTTTCTCCAGACTTTTAGAGCACCATAATTACAAACTGCCCTGGTATTAGAGTAATGAAATTCTGTTCCTGCTTACACAAGAGATCAGTTTAATCCATATGTAAAATTAAAAAAAAAAAAAAATACTATTAGCAAATCTTAACTAATCATGATAGTTCTGTTGTGCTTCTACCCAAGGTGTCCACTAGACTGTGATTTCTAAATCTGAATGACTGCTATAATTTTCAATGAACAATCAAAATTAGAGTAGACAGAAAAAGCTAAATATTTTCTCTATTTTATAGTTTTGCTTTAATGATGACATTTTAAATAAGTGGTTCCACTTTTAATCAATGTCATTTTAACTGTTCAGTCCTTCCTCCTACATCCTTTTAATAATGTAACTGGAAGCAACAAGCTTGACTGCTATGATATGAAGTTAATACAGTAGTCAGAATTTATTTACATTTTTTCTAAAATTATATTTGTTTTATAACTCTGACTCAGTTTCTGAGTTTGTCTTTCTGTGTGATTTCTTTAGGTCTCACAAGCTAAGCAAAGCCAGGCCATGTCAGTTCTGAGCATGTCAGTATTTCCAAGGAATACCTAGATGCTGCAGAGACAGTACTATGACTCAGAAAGTAGCACACTTTCCTTGCCAGCAGCACTGAAGCAAATTCTTACCTCACCATTGCAGAAGCGACAGAAGACTGTAAAGCTGGTAATACCTTATGTCATGTGGAATTAAAAAGAAGAGCCAAGTGTCTGTGTTTTAAGAACCAGAAATGTTAATTCCACAGCCCTGCTCAAAATAAAGTCATGTAATTACATCCTGTCAGAATTATTCCTACATTTTCAGACACCTACACAATCTATATTTTTTTTCACTTTCCACCCCAAACTCCTGTGCATTACAGATGTGTGCTTGTAAAAAGTTGCTATGACCAGTCTTGTAAGTCAATGTGCTATTGTGAATGTATTACACCACCATAAACAATATGACCCTTGGTGTAATTTGAAATAAAATGCTTAACACCACAAAAGGCTATGGTGTTACATTTGTGAAACGCTTTGAAATTAACAGTTGAAAAAGCTTTATGAACGTAAAATACAGTTACCATAGTAAAAACAGGATACAGAACAGCCATTCATCTAATTGGGACTTTTGTATCTTCTACTTCCTTTCACAAAATATGGGATATCCAGAGAATTCTCTGAGAAATAGGTTTCAAAATGAGTTTTTTTGTTTGGTGAGTATTGACATGCAAACATCTGAAAGACTCATGTCAGAAAATATTCATCATATATGTAATGGTATATGACATATCCTCTTGTTTGAGATGACTGTTCGCTTGTCCCCTTCACCTGAAGTAGTCCTTACGGTTACTAAGAACCAATCAGCCATTAATCCTCATTGATCATCCTAGAAGAAATCATGCCCAAGTAAGATCTACATTAAAAGGTGTATCAGTAATTCTAGTGCATTACTCCTATTGTCCCTGCAAATATTCAATAACAAGAAATCATTTGCTAATCTTTGTATAAGCGAACTTCTATTAAAAGAAGGATGGTCTGAAGCAAAAGGCACTGGAGTAGAATTCAGAGGCATGACTCAACTTCTGGCTGTGACGCAAATTTCTTGTGTGGTAGCAGAGTCACGAACTGCTACTTCACCAAGGGAGCGAATGCATTACAGCTCTCCGTTTCTATGCATAGCTGCACTGTGAAATTCTAACATCCAAGTGAGTTATTCCTGCTCCTCTTCTAATAGCTAGGGACATGTAGGCACTTACACAACAGAATTTTGATGTTGTAATCTAGACTGGAGGAAGGTATTTTCTGTAGAGGGGGATTTCTGCTCTGAGAATTAATCACCTTAAGCTTTCTTTTTTCTTACATATAGACAAACTCAGTCTTTTGGCTAGGAGACGGTCAGAGGAGGAATCATGGTCCCAGCCTTAGCCATTATCTAATCTAGAACACATAGAAACATGTGAAAAATTAGTGTTCAATATCCTCTTTTGCCAGGGGTAACTGAAGCTTCATTTTACACCTCTCAGAAGACTGCTTGCTCATGAAGTTTTACAGCGATCTGGGTTGAGAGTCCCCACATCATGCAAAGTTTCTTTGCTACTGGTGAAGGTTTCATTCCATTCCTCTCTAAAAGGAGTGCTTACATGAAATGCTAATGCTGGGACCAGAAATAGGGTTCTTCTCTCTCCAAGTGACTGCTTAGAGTTACAAAATTATATCCTTCCCTCTTCCTTTTGAATATATTATTGTCCACAACGTAAGAACAAATCAAGATAGATAAGAGAACACAAGCATCCTGACTTCTTAACTTCTTTATAGTCTATGCAAGTTCTCAGAAGATAGGAGAAATGTGTCCTAACTCTTGTTGACAAAGAATAAAATAGTGTGTGAGTGCCACCTTTGTATAGATCACAAATTGGAGGACTTTAAAAACACCTGCTACACTGAAGCAAGCAGGTAAGAGATTAGAGATGTACTAACTACACCACATACTTAGTATGACATAGGTATCAAGGTGTCCAAATAAATGTTTCCTGGCAGAACACTAGAAACTTGAACAAGCTTAATGTTAAAAAGTACAGTTCTACTTTGACTACAGAGTTAGACATAAAATAAGGAAGGGATGATGAGGGTCCACACTTTAGACTGGGTGATTTAAAGCAGAAGTCAAATGCATGCCAGCTTTTAGCTCTAGCCTTTATTCCATACACCTATTGCCTGCTCACAAAGTATAGGAAGATTTTCTCATGGAGACATTATGATGGTGAAAAACAGTAGCAGGTGCATATCAGGGATGAATTCCTTTCACAAGTATCAGTTGGACAGAAAGCATTCATTCTCTACTTGTCCATCCAGTTTAGTGGCCGGCTCATTACATTAAATAAAAAAAATTGATGGCAGAGAAATCTGTCCCAGCCCCAGGGAACTGAACTTAGAAAAGCTGGTTTTAATGGCTAGTATTGGCATATAAATTCAGTTGTATCCTGTTCTGTCTCACTGGGCTTTATATATTACAAATTATATCATAAATCATAGATTTAAGATACAGGTCTAATTTCAATCATTGGAATATTTTCTCTTAGGCATTATTCCACCCCTCCATGCATACTTACAGTGTGGTGCTGCCAGTTCTTGCAAATAACGAAAGGACATTAGGTTCTGCAATCCCTTTTCATGTAATCACTAAGCTTAAGATTTTCTTGGGAAGGTGATTCAGGTGAGTAGCCACGAAACTAATTTGGTAGGTCCACTCCTATGGCTGAAGTTATCACCATTTACAGTGTCCTAAGCTGTATAGTGCTGAGGATGTCTTCAGAAGCTATCTGTCCCCTGGGCATTTGATTCTATACTGTGGATGTATGTATTTAGATTTATTATTGTCATCAAAGATGGCTCAGGAGTACCTTTCCTTTCCCTGTCCTGAGCTGTCACACTAGAAGCAGAAGTTCATATCAACCACTAATAAGAAGTGATGCCTTTGAAAGGGCTGTCTCAACTTATTGAAAAACTTCAATATAAGTCTTCAAAGACACATCATAATGTTTTGGGTTGGTTTTTTCTTTGGCGGGGGGGGGGGGGGAACCCCACCAAACTTTTTTTTTTTCTCTTTTTTTCCTAAGCCTCATTTTTGCTTTCTCACTTTTTAACTTTTTTGTGCCTCATTTCTCTCCTGTTTCTACCTATACATCTGTGTGGATTTTTCTGCTAGTGTGGTCTAGTGATTTAAAACATGCAGAAGGTAGATGGACTTTAGTTTCTGGTTCCTTCATATTTGAGTTGGTTTCTTGTTTTCTTCATATTCTTTTGCTAGCTCAGGTAGTGCTTAGAGTGCTTTATCTCATAAAATAGAAATACTTGAACAAAAAAGGTAACTAGAATTCTATTAATTTTTTACTCATGTGATCTCCCCTGCCACTTTTTTTTATGATTCTAGCAGAGTTCAGTTCATTGGGGATCTTATCAATGTCTGTAAATATCTGAAGTGCAGGGGCCAAATGGGTGGGGTCGGGTTCTTTTCAGTAGTACCCAGTGACAGGACATGGGGCAATGGGCAAAAACTGGAACACCAGAAGTTCCATACAAACTTAAGGAAAAGCTTTATTATGAGGGTGACGGAGCACTGAAATAGGCTGCCCAGAGAGGTTGTGGAGTCTCCTTCTCTGGAGATGTTCAAAACCCACCTGGACGCTTTCTTCTGCAACCTGTTGTAGGGAACCTGCTTTGGCAGGGGGGTTGGACTAGATGATCTGCAGAGGTCCCTTCCAACCGCTATGATTCTGTGATTCTGTGATTTTCACTGAGGTGGAGAGTAAGATGCAGGGCAACACTATTCTCTGATAGCATGGGTGCCACCTATGGATAAAACTTTTTCAAAGTAATCTGTGTTATTTGTGTTGGTGTGGGCACTGGAATAAAGAATAAGATGGGGCTTCCTCTCTATCCAGCTGCTAGTATTCACCAGTAACTTCTCCTGTCTCCAAAGCTCTGACTTGAGATGCTCAGATCCACAGGCCATTTCTCACTTACACGCACAGTAGCTATGCTGCTGCTCCGAAGAACTGTTGGTAGGAGGATGCAGGCAGCTCTTTGGTACCCTAAACCCAGTGCACAATGTTGCTCATGGCTTTTCTAGTTTAGTGTAAGACTAATAACCATGACTGTATTGTCACTAAAATGCACAGTAATAAATAAACAGATGTCTTAAATACTCCCAGCTTTTTAAACCTCAGAATCAATATTTTTACAGAAATGTTGTAGAAATAATTCACAAAACATGAAATAGGGAAACTAGAGTTGAGTCTATATGTAAAATTGTCTTATGATTACAAATCAGTTAATTTTGCTTTATCTTCCAGAAAAAAGATTAGATCCAAAAAGCACTAAATGTAAGGTTACACTTCCTCTGACATCAACAGTCATTTAACAGATCTTTATTTAAATACCAGATAAATATCAGAGACAGAGTTTTAGGCCCCACATTTGGAATAATCCCCCATATATGCTTCTGTCTTTACATCTTAAGATGCCTGAAATTCTCTTTCTGTTTACAAGTGGGGAAACAGAGGCATAGGGCTATGAAATGTCTTGCACATCATGTGTGAATCAAGTCTGTAGATCCTCTTTTCCATTATGAAAAGCACAAATTATTCAACCTCAAACAATTTATTTCTCTCCTAAGAGAACACAATGTTCTCAGCAAAGCTACCAGGTCAATCAAATAGATTTCCCACAGGCAAAGGAAAAATGTATGTAGCTACTTCCAGGATCTTGTTGGGGGAAACTGTCTCCGCACTATTACTGGCTGTTATATTCTTTCTTTCTGGTTCTATTTAATTAATTAATTAATTAATTAATTAATTATTTTTCCCATAGTTTCTGCATGTTCTTCATTTATTTTGAGGGTGACGGTAACATCTCTAGACAGATCCTTCCACAGAAAAGTCTGTCTGTAAGTGGACTGCTGTATGAGAAATATGCCCAGGAGCTGCCATTTGAAAGAAAATGAACATGTAATCTCAGGCACATACAAGCTTGGGGACCCACTTCAGAAAGCACATCCCAAACCTGCTGTTTGCTGTTGCTGCACAATTGGGTCAGCGCTCTCCATGCTCCTGCCTCTGTTTTTTTTCCCCCCTTGTTAGGCTAGTACTCCTGGTACATGCAGATTCTGCAGCTTGCTACCAATGAAATTGCTATTCCCACTCCAGATGGCAGTAGAAGGAATTGAACTGTGGTTCCTTTGTGTAGTCACCTCTAGACAATGGTGACTAGCAGGCAGAGCCACACACCAATTGGTGATGTATATTTGCTTGGCATTTCAGATCCAACTTTGCACCTTTCTAATCATTAATCAACAATCAAAGGATATATTCCTGAATCCAGACAGCAGCCAATACAGACCTGTAATACATTATGGATTCTCTGTCAGCACATTTATTTATTGTTTGCGGTGTTCTGTTTGAAAATCCTTATGGTCTTTCATTTTATTTATTTATTTACTTCATAGAATGGTTTGGGTTGGAAGGGACCTTAAAGATCATCTAGTTCCAACCCCCTTACTTACTTATTCTTATTTAGCTGTATTTAACAAAGCAGTAAAGCTTCATTTATTAACATTTTTTGCAAACACTGAATGATGGATTACTTTATATAAATACATTTATAATATTATTCTTGGTATTTACCACAGCTTACCAAAAATCTTTAGTAAATATACCATTAAATGAAATAGAGCTAGATTGCATAGGCGGACTATGGTTTTTCCTCAGGTCAATATCCAGCGAATCATTTTATTATTATTTAACACTATAATAAAGGTTGACTATCATCTTAGAGAGAGATGAATATACATTTGTCTGCACTTCCAGCATTCAGTGGGATTTTTCACAGTATCAGAAAAGCAAGCAACAATAAGGACCTCACTGTTCTGTGGTTAGGATTTAACACAAATGCAACAGTGGACCTCAGGTTCTGCACAGTGTGCAACCATGCTCTGCTATCGAATTAATGTTAAAATATGTATGTCCTGGCTTCTGATTTATAATATCGTTGACAAATAGTAAAAAGGACAGGCGTGCCATAAAGTTTATGGATGGGGTGATGGCATGCGCAATGATGTCTCATAAAGAATAAGGGGGGGAAAGTTATTTATTCTTGTGGATTCAAGAACTAAAACACAGATAGACTGGCTGCGTGCACAGAATTTTTCATAAATATCCCACAGTGCACTCTGTTGTACAGCAGCCATACATTAATTAGAGCATTCAGCAGACACTGCAATGTGTTATACTCACCCAAGTGAATCTTCATTTTTCACATGCAGGGCCTTACTAATTAAAATCAGCTTTGCAATTAAATGTGGAAAATTGTGTTAAACTTTCAAGTGTGGTTTAGAAAAAATGTATTTATTTTTAGGGTATTTTATTTTGATGCAAATGAATTCTCCATCAAAGTGAGACCAGTAAAAGGGAGGTATGAGGATTTCTCTTTTTTGTATTATAGATGCTTCTCTCAGTAGCAAGTTGCAATGCTCCACTATCTCTCTGCCAGTACCTGGCCCTGTTCCAATGCTTTTAGTGAGTGCTATCTGTCAAGGCATGAATAATACAGCCCCTAGGCTGTCGGCAGAATCCAAATGAGGCATACATCAGGAAGCAAGCACTCGACTTTAGCTCCAGAACATGCTCCTGTGAAGACAGGCAATTATTCACCCACGGCTGCAGCCATGGCAATCAAACTGGTGGGTGAAAAGGTATATGAAATGAAAAAATTTGAATAAGAAATATGGCACAACAAGCCACAGAAATGCAATAATTTTCTAATAAGAGAGAGACATTTGAGTCTTTTAATTTCAAAGTTTGGGAGCCTGAATTATTTCACTCACTCTGCTTTAAAATATAGATGACTGAACTACAGTATATAAAGCCAAGGGTATGTGGGGCTTTTCCTAATCAAAATAGCTATGCTAAACTCTAAGGTATTTATAAATTCAAATAGATCTGTTGCATGAAGTGACAAATCTCATGCTTAAAAATTAAAAGATGGTCGAACCAATTCTATAATAGAAACAGAGGCAGCCTAGTAAAGCAACAAAGAATTGGCTGATATTGAGAAATTTGGTGGAAAATTAAAATGGAATATATTTTATAAGGTTAGGGACAAATCATACATTACAGATCCAAACATTATTTTATGATCCCTCTTCATTTTTGAGACTCACTTTTTTTGCAAGCCATCATATCAGTGATTAATGAAAAAAAATCCTTTACAAATGCAATATAAACCAAAGAAAAAGCATGCAAAATTCCTTGGTAGATTAAATTATTAAATTGGTTTATTTCATCTGAATTCTTATTTTCAGCAATGAAACTGAAATTCATGATATAGCAAGAGCTCTATCAGTACTTCCATTTTAAATCTGGAGGGTTTATTATTCAGCCATACCAATTCATCCTTCACTGAAATTTGACGCTTATTGTTTCAGACTAAGATTATGTTTTGCTTTAATTTCTATAGAATGGCTCTATCTGCTTTCAAATATGCACTGATACATGCATTAAAAGAATCCTAAATTAATATACATAGTGCCATGCTACGAGCTTAAGATTCTTTTTAGGGTTCTTATTTGTTAGAATGTGTTTCATTCTGAAGCTTGTGGTATTTGGCAAGTGATTAATCCATTACAGAATCTAATTGCTTTTGTTACTTCAGAAAAAAATTAAACTATGATGTTAGGAAGCTTTTAAAACAGACCATTTCATGTAATCATATTTTCCAATGGAATCTAGTTAAGATCTTTAGGATGTGTCCACATATCTATTTACATGACAAACCATAAGCATCTATTTGGTATATGATGTCTTTAAAAAAATGCTAAATGCATAGCAACACAGGAGGGTGTAATATTTCTAAGTGTCATTCACATCTAGTCAGTAAATAATATAGGCCAGTTTGCACTCAGTTACTCTACAGTAACTATGAAATTTGCACCTGCAAAACTTAGGCCAGAAACTGGACTCGCTTTCACATTTGTGTACATAGAATGTGAATCCTGTTGTCTTTAAAGTTGATTAATGAACTGTCAAGGTTCCTACTAATTGCAATGAAAGGGCACTAAAATCTACGTTTTTCTTCATAGCCGACAGACATCCTGAAAAACACAGTTCTGGGAACACTCTCCTGGTGTAGTTTGGGTAACTGCTATATACCCAGATGGATAGTTCACAGCTAAAAGTATTCAAGGATCTGGACCAAGCTTATTGTTCAAAATTAATTTACAGCTCTGAACATATAAAATACTGTTTATTATTATGCAGCTATCTACAATGGATGTGAAGAGCTACCAAGCGAAGAAAATAAACAGTGCCGGTAGCACAGTCCAGGAAGAGC
>NW_010294661.1:9879-82743 GCF_000700745.2 Antrostomus carolinensis
CTTTTCTTGTCTCCACCACTATCTCAACACATCTATTGCTTTTTGTTGTTGTTGTTGTTTTTGTTGTTGTTGTTTTCAGATCTTTCACAACCTTTGTTTTTCTTTTTTTATTTTTTAGGACCTGATACTGCAAAGATACATTTATCTAACGGTAGGATTTCTTTAATGGTATGATCTGTGAGTACTTCAGTTTGCCTCAGGTGCCTGGAAACACAAACAACAGGTAATAAAGTCCTGTCTGTGTAAACTCTAACATCTGGGCACTGCCTCACGCTGTGCATCTAGACAGTGCTAGAGGGTCCATGATAGCTTCGGGTTTCTAGGTGTTACTAGAATACACACAAAAGAAGAAATGAATCTGCTGTGAAGAAGGTAGGCACACCACCTAACTTTGGGCACTTCCCCTCAATGCCCAAACTGGGATGCTAATCTTTCTGAACTTTTTATGCAGTCACTGGAGAAAGGTGCTTTTGCCAAATTTATTTTAGAGATCCTAGCATCCTGCTCTAAAATGCTCTGCAGAGACACCTGTCCACCTTAGCTGCCTATTACGATTACAAGCTAAAATTAAGCACCAAACTTAAGAGCTGAGAGCAAAGTGCCAACTAAGTCATGTGAGGTTTCACTTCAAACTAAGATTTGAAACAAAGAAAAAATAAGAAAGATGAAAATGATACAACAAGCTGTTACTACTGTTATCATAACTATTACCAGTCTTGTGTTTTCACACACCTCAAAGGAAATATCAGTGACATACAAGGCCTGCTTGTTTCCCAGGCTAACCCTAACATTGCAGCTCTTTCATAAAAAACACATTTGAAATACAAATATGATAAAACTCTCCTTAAACTTCTACCTGATATTTTATCAGCAGAACAACATTTCTTCCTCTGTCTGAAAATTTGAAAAGATATGTTTAATTTAGTTCAAGTTTAATGTAGTATCTGAACATAGTTTGCATTGTCACATTGGTATAGCAATGATAAAATTACTATGAATAAAATACCCCAAATTCCAGAGACTTCAAGATGTTATAGGAGAAATAGAATTCTAGAGAGCTCTGACTACATCTAGTGGAAGAAAATACATTTCATTCCTAATAATGAGCCACTCTAGTATTGCAAATGGAAAGGTCTTAACCTCATTAAAATGCTCTGTAGGTCTAAGCAGAATTGAGTTAGGCATCAGCTGAGATATGCAATTCCCTGAACACATCAAATTTTTAAGACAGTCTGATTTCCTTCGAAGAAATGTCTGAGGGTCTTTCCCACCCAAACAGCAAAACAGAAAAAAATTCATTCAGATTCTTTCAAAAACTTAAATTTTCTGGGTGTTGGTTGGACGAAATAAAAAAAATGAGTGCTCTTTTAGAAAATAGATATGTGCGTTGTAAACCTCAGTAAAGAACTTTGTGGTTTTGCACTAAATAAGATATATATTGGTTAAATATATTTTGATTAGTGTATTAGCAGTCAAGGTGACAAGAAAACATAAAAAACCCAGAAATTATTTATCCAGTAGGAAAAAAAAAGGAATTTTTGATGTATTTCCAAATTTTATTCTTTGTGCATCTGCCCAAAATTTCATTTAATTAACAACTCTAAGATTCAGTCTGTCCATGTACTGACATACGAGAATCATGTTAAGAAAGCAAAATACGGAACTGATGTCTCAAAACTGCATGCAATCTTTCCAAACCTCACATCTATTCCTGCCCCCTGCCCTGAAAGGGTGATTTTACACAAACACAGACACATAGACCAAAGTTAGAGCAATTCAGAAGAAAAGTCAGATATTTTTTTCTGTATGTTTCAATTTTTGTTTTTTGAAATCTATACCCAAATCACATGAAGTGTAAAGAAATGTATCTAGTTACAATCTTGTAAGTACATTATAATAATGTCATTTAACTGTTGACTGCTCGTGAAATTTCTGAAGGAAAAGAAGGATTTGGTGCCATTCATTGATTACTGATGAGGCTTGTATTTACATGAATAAAATAGACTAAAGAAAACCACGGTTTGAAATGA
This sequence comes from Antrostomus carolinensis, assembly GCF_000700745.2. Lineage (NCBI taxonomy): Eukaryota > Metazoa > Chordata > Aves > Caprimulgiformes > Caprimulgidae > Antrostomus > Antrostomus carolinensis. Next base: position 11,910 of record NW_010294661.1, read on the forward strand.
GAAGTCACAAGCAAATTTAAGAAGAATTATTTGAGAACAATTATTTTGGTTATTTTTCCTAAATCAGTGTTCCAATCTAATCAAATCCTTCAAATAATCAAAAAAGTGAACACTTTTATGAGTGAAAAAAGATTAGGAAAAGAAACTATAATATAATTAGTTTATGTTTTATATTGTTTAAATGCAATTCAAAAGAATTTTCATATCGGGCATATAACTTTTCTTGTTCTAATTGTGAAAGTAGTTTCTGGACTTGTCCCTAAGCTTCATACACTTTTAAGAAAAAAGGCACATGGGTGGACTGAGTGGCACTGAGTGCACTAACATGTCACTGTTTGATATCTTTTACTGTTTCAAACAAATGCCTCAGACACAAACATACTTTCAATTTAATTCACTACAAACTACAGTTATCAGATCTGCTGTGAAATATGTATCCTTATAAAGACCACAAGTGTTTTAAAACCTGAAAAAGTCAAGAATGAAAAAAAAATAATAAATTCAGGAGAAATTAACACTGGTTTGAACACCTCTCTCTATTCAGAAGAGAGGTGGTCAAAACACCAGTTATTTCATCTGCTACAATGGGCTGTTGTATAAAATATGTTAAATTAAAGGCACAGCATGTGAGAAAAATTTATGTTTTCTAGAGCTGTTCAATTTTCAAAATATTGCACAAGAAATTAATGGACAAATGATTCAGGAAAGGAATGATGATTATACAGATGTCCAACACTACTAAACATTGACATTGCAGACACAGAAATGTAAAGTCTGAGCTCTAAATTAATTTGAAGCACATGTATGTGTAAAATAAGCTACCTTGATATATTATTAACAATAAACAGCTAAAAACATTTTCTTAAAGGCAATGTCTCCACATGTCATGGTTTAGAAACTGAAGTAAAGGTATTTATAGCTATAACATAACATTTGAACCCTGAAATCTTATTATCACTGATTTGTCTTAAGCTTTGACCTTTGAATCTAACGTGATCACCAAACTTAAAATGTTCAGAAGCTCATTTTCATTCAGTTATAAAATACATTAAATAAGAGAAGTCACACTGGCACTAACATGTCAGTAGGGCCAAATTTTAATTTGCAACACATGAGCAAGATAACTATATGCAAAAATCGAGAGAAGACTGACAATGGGAACAAGTTTCTTCAGTAAAAATGTGAGTTAGATTTTCTGTATGAAAATCAGAAAGAAAAAAAATGTGAATGGCTTCTAGAACGTCTAATTGCTAATTTTTATCATTGTTTGGTTTATGAAGGTCATGCCAACTAACTTGTTTACCAAATCTCTTCACTAAATTATGAAAAATTACAGATATTACCTTCTGTGCCTTGCATATTTGCCACTAACATGACCACTGCCATCACAGCCAGGCGTAGGACAGCTGCAAAAGAGAGAGAATTAATTATATAGGTGCTGGTGTGCTGCAGAAAGATTATACTAAAAGCAAGCAGTAGGTATTAACAGAGATGGAGGGCAACAAAGACAGAAAGAGAAATCAAATAACTGAAGGGAAAAAAAAGAGGGGATGCTTTTTATTAGCAAGTCTTGGGGGAATTAATTTCATCAGTGCAGCAGGGCATGAGCAAACCACCAATGAACTTGAAAGTGCATTATACCCATTAAAAGGCATGAATTTTCTAAATTGCTAATGGGGATACATTTTACACTCAGAGCACTAACCTGAACAGCTCTTGTATGGCTGGTTCCACGGGAACTGCAGAGAGATGGAAAATATATAAAAATTTATCATCTATTACAAGTACCCCTCTTCTACAGAAAATTACCAGAAAGGTTGTGTAAAAGCAAGGGTCAGAATGAATCGTGCAAAGAGATTCTGGAGGATGAAGGTCACCCTGAGTGGGGGCCTTCAGTGATTTACTGAAGCAAGAGACGTACCTCGAACACCTTTGGAGCGTGTGCGATGGCGCTTCTCGTCTGCATCCACCTCCATCTGGGAATAGATTAGCAGGCAGTCAATGTTCTTATCCTGCATGCACAGACTACCAATGCACAGACTGATACAGTCTCTCACTCAATTTATTGACACTATTTTAATTCCATTTTATCCTGTAAAGGAAAGTCCACCTTACAGGGGATTTTTAGGATCTTTATGTTTATTTAAAAACAGAAAATGTGGTAATTTCTGCTCTAATCAGTCCGTTTGCATGCCCTGCTTTCATAGCAAACTGTGTGCGACTAAGTGCTGGTTCCTCTTTTTGAAAGGATATTTCTGACATAAACCCCTGATTACTCCCATATATTTTGGAAAAAAGGATCCAATAGGTTTCTACACAATTTAAAACTAAAGCCAAGGGATCACACACCATAGGTTGCTTTCTAAGCAAACACTTTGTAATGGGAAAGAGAGGAAGGAATAATGACTAAAAAGGAGATAAAGAATCATTATTAGAACTTCAAAGATTTCATGTTATTTAATACGACATTATGACGTTTGCCAATGTGTTTCTTTGTTTAGATGTGTTTTTCAAGTTTCAGGAATGGTCTCCCTTGCTACATATGGCTAAAACTTTACCTTAATTTTATAAAGAGCATGCCTATCCGATGTAGCTTTCTATGCAGTAATAAATACACAGCAACCTTAAAATATTTAGCAGACAGTCAGGGCTGCATATTAGACCTTGGAAAGTATCATAAACACTGATCTATAATATTTACCACAGGGCCACATGTTTCTTCCAATCTTCCGTGTACTATTGTCACCAGACTTTCAAAGGTAAACCCCACAGACTAGCTAGAATTTATGATTTTGTACAACACAAGCGGATTCCACTCAACTATGTTGAGAGACTGTGTCAGCGATGTGTATCATCAGCTCCTTTGGATGTGGAAGAACAATATGGCAAGATGGGTCTGCAGTGGTTCACACACAGAGGTGATATTGTAAAAGTCAGGAAGCACAGAAATTGACTATGGGGCTCTACTGCTTCCAGAAAAAAAATCAATCACAGGTTTATAGCGATATCCATGGAATGATAACTGGTAAGAATATCACATCTCATGCAAAAACCTGGAAACAGGTCCAAGTCCAAGTGGCTTGCAATTAGCACTTTAATCACTTAGCTTTCTTTGGTCAGTACCTTAACATGAATGATGTGGGAAGTAATTAACAAGGAAGAAATCAAGGGGTGCTTTTACAGAGCTGCATCAACAAATTACATCAGGAGCACAACATTTCTGGGTGACAAGGATTTGGTGGAAAGAAACAGCCACTCTCACAAGGCTCTGTGCTACTGATATAGTTCTGCTTCTTGGTAGTCACCATCTGGTTCCTGGTACTGTGAATTATTCCACACTAAAGTGATGATCTTCTAAAAATAAACAGATACTACGGAAACTAATACAGCACCAGCCTCTAATAGGGGGCTTCAGTGCAGTCTTCTCATGAGGACCTTTGCATCACTTTGCCCAGGTTTCATTTTTAAATTAAGACACCTACATATAGCTGTTTGCATATACATTAGGAGCACAAGCTTCCATCATCGTCAACTAATGGTGCTACCTGAGATATTGTAAGGTATCCCATCAAGCCTTCAATTGTCAGTCCAGGAAGGTACAGAAGGGTACAGGTAGGTCCTCTGTTATATCTGCCAATCCTGCGTAGATGTTTCAGATCTCCTGTGTCACCAGAAATGCCACCAGCCACCTACCCTTAGGCAATTGAACTTACCCCTAGTTAACATAGCCACTGGAGCTTGAGGAACAATTCCTCTGATCAGCTACTAGGTGTTACTGGAGGCTGGACAGAATCAGTCTCTACACAGCTTTGTCCAGACTGTCTGGCTCCCCATTAACTATGGCATGAGACACTTGGCATATCTGTAGATAACTACTACAGGAATCTAAACTGAATCTCAAACTTTAACCCATCCACGCTGTCTGTCGTACACCTTGGGTTCACACCCTTGCTGGTTTCTCAGCTCCTAAGATTTGATATGCTTTTGAAGCTTTTCAAGTTGCCGTATCAAAGCACAAAGCAGCATCTCTGGAATATAAAAACTACCCTCTATATGATGATATTATTTTCATTTTACTAATAAGAAAACAGTACACTGTGCTACTCTGTAACTCTTGCAATGTGTAAGGACTTAACAGGAGACCAGAAGTGGAGTTACTTGATCTTCACACTAGTATGTTTTTTAAAAAGTTTGAAAAACATTGCCTAGTATCATTTGTCACCACTGAGAAATCTGCTGAAAGAACTATTATGATCTTAACCTGGAAATGGTGCCTCGGTTGTTGTGATAGTCTGTGTAAATTTAAAAGGGGCAAACTACAAAACAGATATGCCAGTCTTTCTAAACCAAAGTAAAAGCCTTTCAATCAGGAAGTGGGTACACTTTTAACTACAGTCAAAGAAGAAATCACTAAGCTGGAAAAGCCCCTATAGGATCCACACATTCCAGATCCAGAAGCAGGTCAAAAAAATGAAAAAAGATTGTAAAAGCTGCAGGCATGCAGTGTAGTTTTAAATTTTGTTGTGTATTCTACATAGCCTTCTGCTTCTCCAGAAGGGTGCACACATCCACCTGCCTTTGTCTGTGACCTAGATGCGCTGTCATATATGGCAACGTGTGTCTTGGATGCTCTAAAACACATCAAACGACGGTAGATGCCTATGTTTAGCCAATGGAATCTTGCTTTGACTTTATTTATATGCTCACTCACAGATCTTCAAGACTTTGTCTGTCATATCAAACCTTCAGCCTTCATCCCTCCACATGCTCAATGTTGGATGCTGGGAGCAAACAATTTCCTGAAATGCTACATGAAACACACATCGGTTCTGTGAACAAACAGTCACCTGCCAGCCTACCATAGCAGTCCCCAGTGCACCCCTGGCATTTCTGTTGCCAGGAACAGAATTCTGCTTCTGAGGCCATTAATCTCACACAAACATGGACTTCCTCACCATTTTTACATGCAGAAAAAGGAAATGTGGACCTTAGTGACTCATAAGGGGTTCACCTCAGTAGTTCCACTTTATTAATGACCTTTACATTACAGCTCTGTAGGATACTGAGTTATCGTTCCAGAGGAGAACTTGTGGACATTGAGGACAGGCTGGCTAGAGTTAGTTTTAGCCTAGCATCCAAGAGGAGACATCTAAAAGATCATGTGTGAAAGCAAAGAGCCAGGCAGCAGGAGTAGTAAGAGAATAAATTCTGAACCTGGCTACAAAGAAAAGCTCTAGACATGAAAATGGAAAGGTCTAAACTCTCAATTCTGAGAAGAAGAAAAAAAAAGGTCTCAGTAGAAATTAAACCTGGTAAGTCATAATTAAAAATAATCAAATTATTGGATATGCCTTACTTAGGGATGATGTGCAGAGATACGTAGCGCTAGCAACTCTGGATAACCATTATGTGCATTAGTGTTACCAAAGATTTAGAGAAACAAGACCCTGAATAGTTATGGATCAGTGTTCTAAGCAATAAATCACAAGATGGGGTACAAAAGGTCTGTTATATTGGAAGGTATGTTGAAGATAGCAAAATAGGGCACGAAACAGGTTAAGTAGTTTCTTTAGTATTGGGGAAAAATGGAAAGGAAAAAAAATCTATGTTGCAGTGAAGGATTCTTATGGAGTGGCAGATGGATGCTACAACTGCAGGACTATCCTTGAAGTTTCAAAAAATTAAATCTAATAAATTTTCATGTAAGAAATTATTTAACTGGCTGAAGGAAATTCTATACTAAATCACACTTTTCTGGGTAAAGATGAAAAAAAGCTCTGTGTGGTCACTCTGCATGCAGGCAATTAAGACTTGCTATGTCTAAATGTACAGAATCTGATCCAAATAACTAATACATGTGCTAAGTGCTTTAAAAGTGCCAGTATACGAAAGCTGGAAATAATCATAAGCTGAATTGATCAGAAGAAAATATTTTAACATAAAAATGACTATGATCAGGAGCTGCTGAAAAAGACTTCATCAAATTAAAAAAAACAAAAGGTGTATAATCACATTAGAAGGATTCACTAATAAAAAAGAAAATACAAAAGAAAGAAAGGTAATAACCCCTTCTCAACAATCCAAAATTTAAAAAAACAGCTTGTAGCTCATGAGGATTAAAAAATAATTCATATTCATGCATACACACACAGAGCAGTTTACTGGAGAACTAAAGATATCAATGAAAACCAAACGCTGAATTGGAAACATGGTAATAATAAGAAATTGTTTAAACATATTTTAAGAAAACATTTTTTTAATTTTGAGATAATTAATAACTAGTATTAATAATAATCAAGAAAAAAATAAAAATAAAAAAGGCAGCTATTTGTTATTTTAGAATCAAAATCCCAGTCAAAATTTACCCCCTAAAATTAACATAGCCTGATAGCTCTCCAAGACATTGCTGTTGATACACAACAATCCTGGAACACTTGTGAAATGTTGGGGAACTGAAAAAAGAAATCTGAAAAAAATAGTACTAGTAACTGTTTAATGAGAGGATGGTGTGGCTCACTATGTTAATCTCCCTGACGCTGACCCTTAGTAGCATCATATAAAAGCAGAACATTGCATACAAGATGATGAGGTAATTAGCACCAGTCAACACTTTATAATGGAAAATCTGTAATCAAGAACACTTAAAACTGTTTTTTGATGATAATTTAAAATTTGCTGATAAAGGTAGCTCTGTTAGAATATCATATACTTAGAGACCCTTTAAACATTTTTGCTTTATCTTACTGAACATTTGGACAATAAAATAAGCACTTCATAAAATCACCTTTTTTATTTACAAAAAATAATTGTAAAAATTAAAAAATAGATATTTAATAAGAGCCCTTCTAATATAATCCCACAGGTATATGTTTTAGGCCTATAATATTCAGTATCTTCAGCAATACTCTGAAAGATTATATGCTACTGAAACATGCAGATAACACTGAAATTAATGGAGTGATAAACTGTGTTGGAGACACTGTTGGCCTGCATCATTTGGCAGATTTGACTAATCTGAAGAACATGTCAATTCCAAGGTCCTGTACCTATGAACAAAGAATGTGGGCCTTGCTTGAAAGACCAAAGATCATAATCTCTAAGGCAGTAACTGTGAAGAGGACCTGGACAGCCAGATGAGCACGAGCAATTTCTGTGCTGCTGTAGCTGAAGGGCAGAATGTGATCCATAGCTGTACAACCTTTAAGGTTGTATTAATTTTGCAGCAAACCACTAAGGTATTTGGATATGGTCAGTAACTTCTAACAATAGAGGGCAAGTTTTCTTCAGGACCTTCATTATTTTTCTTTTAGCTTGCCTGATACCCTGTTGAAGACTTCAGGTTTTTACACTATATAGGTATAAGGCCACGAGTCTCCTCACAGACTTAGCTGAGATTAAGGTCCCAAAAGTTTCACAATCTCCCTGCTCTCCCTGTCTCTAGATATACTCACATATCTACCATATGGACTTCCTCAGGGCATTCAACTGTGAGAGATCCAGAGCTTTAGGCTCCTTTCCATGAAAAATGGCGATTTTTGCTCCCTCATGGGAGGCAGTTCAGCATCTTCTTCCCTTGCAGGCAGGTAGTCCTGAAAATGATTATTCCCGTTAAAACTGTCAGAGTATCTGAATTTCTTGCTGGAGGCATAGAGACTGCAAGGTTCAGTCCCAAGTTCCACAACTTCCAGCTCAGCCAACACTTGCTTAGTGAATTATTCTGGTTTCCCTCTAGCCCTGATGTACCAGCAGCCTAGAAAGACATGAATAAGCTGAGTGTCTTAGATCTGGACTTCTAAAATTTTTCCTTCCCAATTTTTTCCTTACCTGGATTTCTTCAAATCCAAAACCTTGACTCTCAAATACTCTAAAAAAATTGTCCAATATTTACTCAGGCAGAGCATTCACTGTCTGTACCACACAAAGGTAGAAGATGATAATTTATGACCTTAAAAATCTATGTCACGTACTGGTAAATACTAGAATTACCACATAATTGTTACTGCCAGTAAAGTTTGTTGCTAAAATTATTCAAAATCTTGGTTTTCCCTAATCAGTAGTATTAGACATACTTAAAATGTGATAAAAGTAAAATGTTTAGAGACAAAAATTCTGATTTCCTGAAAATGCAATGAGCTAGTTATATAAAAAGTTTGCAGTTTAAAATTTATCTCCTCGTGACTGTAAATTTATTCAGTAAAGGCAGATTTTCCGCCAGGCATGATGCAAGATTCAAATTTCTACAGGTAAGATTCCTATACTACTTTTACAGCCAAGGTTTAGTCAGTATTTATTTTTGTAACTTCAAAAATGTTCTTTCTTATGTGTGGAAGTTAAAATGAAAGAATTTAAGGATTTTTTTTTTTTTTATCTAATATCTTGAAGAATGAAACAAAATATGTCAAATGTATTTCCCACAGTTAATATACTTCCATATTCTCATAATCAAAGAAACATGACCCGGATAATGATAAGTAGTTTATGTGAGCAGTGCATCCCATACTATATTAGTACTTTGTGCACTCTTCCTAAAAAAATTGTACAGACCTTAGAATCATAGAATCGCCTGGTTGGAAAAGACCTCTGAGATCATCGAGTCCAACTGTACCTGTCCACTAGTAAACCATATCTCTGAGCACCCCATCTACTGCTCTTCTCAGAAAAAACCCAGGCAAATCTAAATTCTAACACCTTTTTCAGCATGTCTGTATTCCAAAAGCAATTAATTTTCTTATAATGATATTTCTCAAGTATGGCTCCTGATAATCTGAATCAGTTTTTAGAAGCTGGATATGTTTCGTGAAATACTATTGAACATATTTGGTAACTGGGACATTTACCAGTAACTTCAGTGAGTCCCCAAATATCTCTATGCTTTATTACATTCTCTTCACTTTATGAAATTCAGGAACTGTACTCTTTCAGCATCCTGACCACCACTCTCACATAATAAAAGAGAAACAAACCACAACTGGAAACATCACTATGTAAAATAAATAAGAAAATAATATCCTAGATTTAAACTGAAAGTACAGGACATATTTTTTTACAAAGTATCTATTAATTTACTTTACAGAGCTCTGCCTCTGTTTTGCCCAATTCTTATGAAGTTCTTTGTTAATCTGAACTCATTCAACGTGACCCAGAAAAAAGAAAAGGCAATTCTAGACATTAAGAAGAAACAAGATGCAGAATATATATTAATATAAGGTAACTGAAAATCTGGACTAAATTAATTTAAATTTATTTTGGACAATGGAAAATATCAATGCTCTACCATGGTAAGTTAAAGTATAAAGTTATGGCACTATTCCTGGGGTACATTAGGATAATACTGCATTGTCCTTACATTGCTCCTCAACCTAGAATGACCTAGGATCTAGGCACAATGGTTTTTTATTTTTAGTAATTTCATACTTTAAACTATTTGACCAAAATATGGCCACAGATGCATAGTTTCATCTGGAAATGCTACCATGAAGCAGAAGGGGAAAATGAAGTGAAGATTCTAGGGAATTAAAATGTTCAGATCAAGGTAACCTAAACCTGCTCTTAATGTGTATGTACAAAACCTTGACTTTCCATATGACACCAGACCTTACTTCTAAAGACCTGATCCCTGGACTCAATATAAAGCTTCTTACTCAATCTACTGAGGTTTCAGTTGGCATTAGCGATGCGACTTTTATGACAATATGCTCCAGTAGATCTCCCTCTCCCCTAAGTGTCAGTAGAGTAGACCAAACCTGAATCGATAACAATATTTGACCCTTAATTTATGTCTTACTAGTCATAGTCTTGTAAATCAGTTGCATTCTAGGATAAAATAACTGCATTTGTGGATGAAGGAAGAGCAGTAATGTCATTTACCTTGACTTTAAAAAGGCTTTTGACACAGTATTCTTGTATCCCGTTACGCTTGCATGTCAGTTCTTTAAAATCAGTCATTAATATTTCAGTCCTCTTAATTAAATGTGGCCTGTTACTGCTCTTAACAGAGCAAAATAACATCCAGGATCTTAGTTTTTACAGAAAACCTGTATGATTCTCCTAAATATATTTAATTTATTTTTTCTGATTATAAGATCTACAAGAGAGAAAAGAGATAAAACTTGAGGATAGAAAGTTATTCTAAGAAGCTACTGAAGTGCTTAAGCTCAGGCAGAAGGGAAAGCAATTTCCCTGTCCTTTCAGACCTTTTTCCCCACAAATCCACGTGCCTTCTTAGCATGGACATCTGAAATTTATTTCAAATATTTTATAGCACCCTTTGCAGTAAAATGTCAAACTTTGTAAGAGAATTACCGTATCTGAATCTTCCCCTCAGGAAAAACCAGCATACAAGAAGATACTCTTAGATAAAAGAAGTTGAGGGTACACATTGCAAAGTGACTGAATAGGCACGTAGGCAAATTAATGACTAGAATATAAATTACTCCTTTGTCCTCTTCCACTTGTGATGAACACACAAAGTTTTTATTAATATCAAGGAGAGTCCTTCTTGCAGAACAATAGGAGAATATATCCTCAGGACTTGTTCTCAAACTTTGAGTAAGAGTCATTCTCCTGCTGTAATGCACAGAGGGAGTCCAATCCTTCCATTTTCAGATGAACAGAGCCGGCTGCAGCCAAACCTGTAAATGCAGGCCAGAATAAGCAGAATTTTGGTTAAACTCAGAAGTTCACTATATATTCTTTTGGTGAGGGGATTCATGGAATTCTGGAGGGAAATCAAGAAACACTTTCAAGTATTTCTCATTTGCTTCATAGTAGTTAAGAGTAGAAAAGACCCAAAGTGCATACCACACATTTCAGCATCAATCTCTTACTACTTATTTTACATTCTTGGATATGAGGAATGAGAAAGTAATGTGGAAATTACAGGTAAGAAAAAACAGCACTGGACCTATGGAAATATGTCCTTTCATCAGTCTGTGGCTCCATAAAGATGCTTTGGATATGCTCAGTGAGTAGGTTTTGGGACACGGGCTGTAGTAGAACTAGAAGTTCCATCTGGAAGAGGAGATCCAGAATATGTCCACACAGCTGTACAACTCAAATCTGCTCAAATTCTCATGGTTTTGTAAGCCACTAAAATATTTAGTTTAGTCTTCAAAAAACTTTTAAGTACTCACAGTATTAGATGCCAGGTCCTATTATCTAATTTTAAATCTCCTGATCTATGCCCTGGCCTGTGCCTTCTCATGCACCTGTGAAGAAAGGCCAGTACACACTGTCCTTCTTTAACCAGTCCTCAAGCATGGCCCTGCACCAGGCTGCTTGCTTTGTGAATGGTCAGGACGGTGAGTGCCAGTTCATGCTAACAGGACCATGCAATACTGAAGTCGCCAGAACTTCAAAGCCAGGCACATTGATTTTTTTCCCCCATGTATAAGCATTTCTCATGAAGAGGTATTTATTCTTCACATGAGAAGAAAAAAATGTTTTAAATGTTTTACTGTTCCTATTACAATTCTTATTTTGGTCATACAGACAGGCTCAAACCAGGATACATGCTGGTTTAGATGCAGACATTTAAAGAAAGCAAAGGCCTTATAATAAGAAATGAAACAAAACAAAAGAGAAAATAGGTCTATATATGTCTATATACCAGTCAGCAAAGCAGTCAGAAATGGCACAGATTGAAGTTGAATGTAAAATTTATGGTAAGAATCAGAACAGAAATACAGGGAAATATTTTGGACTTAAGAGAACTATAATTTCCTTGTTGCCATGAATAGAAGCATATTATGCAACTTTCAAGTTTGGGGATAAGCAACTTAAACCTTTAGGAACTTAAAGAAATGAGACTTCTTGAAGATTATTTGTATATATTTTTGGTGATTCTGAGCCAAATTTGCACAAAATTCACTAAATTTCTTCTAGAAATTCTGGTGGGAAAAGCTACATTCATAAAAATCAAGACATTGTGATATTTTTTTATCCAATAGTCTAGTAGCTGTTAGTTACACTTGGCATGATATAAAAGATACGGCTTCTTAGTCTTTCTGTATTCTGAAACTAGTCAAATCCATGTGAAGAATTTCTCATCCACCATAATTTAAGGCAGTTTGGAGTGAACTGTCACCAGCCCCACTGGATGATGATGGTTTCTTTCACAGAGTAAAGATTAAATACTGACCTCATTGCTTGGTTTTACAAATCACCTAGCCACTAAATTATTGAGTCCATCTGCTTATGTCAGTGAATATTTAAATGCTTCAGATTAATACTCTGGAAGGGAAATAATCCCCAAAATATCTTGTAGCCTGGTGGCTACAGTATTGTTCTAAGGGACAAGAGGCTTTAAAACTGGATCACCTTTCTCACTCTTCCTCACAATACAAGGATTGCAGTTTCTTTTGCTTTCATTATAGACATTTGATGATGCAATGTTCTAGTTCAAATAAAAAGATTTGTTTCAACTTAAATCAAAACCTTTCAAAATTTTAGTTGTGGACAAACTAAACTTTGATTTTTTTGGCTACTGAAGTGAAAAAACATTGATTTGCTGATATGCCAATATCAAAGACACAACCTTCTTAGTTCCAACATCTCAAAGTTGACCCAAGCTTAAACTTGGGTATGAGGATTAAAAAGGCCATGCAGAAAAAGAGGAGGAAGGTGTCCTAACAGAGACAGCTTGTAGGATTTATTGTCTTAAAACAGACGGGCAAGGGGATAAAAAGGGCTAGTCGAGTGTAAATGGTTGTCCAGTCAGTACGCTTCTCTGGCCATGCCCGGCGCCTGACCAGCACAGTCTGCCCTACCTTCGTATTAAATTATTTTCTACCTTTTTACTGTGTGAGGGCTCTCTAGTCTCTGTCTGTGGGTGTGTACATCTGTGTGCACTTGTGTGTGTGCAGGGGTGTGAGTGCAGCAATGGGCCTCAGATGGTGGACTGGAGGACACGTGCTGGGGTGACAGCAAATGCATCAAGTGTGGGTGTGAGAGTGAAAGATCAAGCTGGACAAACTGGTGAGCAGGTGAACTGTCCTGGGATCAAGGGGTTGAGTAGGTCCCTCAGGGCTAGGTCTCTCTGAGCAAGAGCATGGGGGTTGGCTATGGGGTCAGGGGAGTCCCAGACAGCTCTCTGTGTGTGTGGGTGTGTGTGTGGGTGGGGGTGATGGTCTGCACCATCAGCTGGAGCAGTGCTGCAGCCTGGACAGTTGTATGTCCAGATGCCAGTCACTGGGGAGACTGGGATCAAGGAGCAGCTACTGGACAGACTGAGTGTCTTAGAACAGATGCTGGAGGGAATCCACTGTGTGTATATATATTTTCCCACTAGTGGCCCTTCAACCTCCTTAGCCAGAAAGAACAGGATGAGGCTGTTGGCGATGTCTGTGTTCACAAGTGCTCTGAGTGTCTGTCTGGGATCTGTGTGATCAGACATGAACCTATGTACTGATGTATACATATAGTGTATACAAGTGCTTTGTGTACATGTGCCTGCTGGGAATGCATCTTCAGCCTTGCTCCTGGTTGGACCTGGGGACACAGAGCAGCAGCAGCCTCGCCTCTCTTCCAACTGTTGGATGTGGCATGATTTATTTTCCTGTAAAAATCCAGTTCCCAAATACAGTCTGTTGAAAAATGACAGGTATATGACGCCAGAAATGTTACTTTTCTAATTCTGAAGTGTGGCAATTTGTTATACTGTGGACAGGGACAAAGGTAGAAAAATAATTTAGTTTATAGCAGACCTAAATTTATTTATTATGGAAGGAAATTGGTGAGAAGACTGCTTTGAAACAGAAGATGCATTAGAAAATGTTAATTTTTAGAAATTAAGAAACCAATAAGATTTATTGAAATCTAAAGACTTAAATTTCACTGATGCAAAGGAACAAAAAAAGATTTCACAAAAGATTATTAAATAATTTCCATTCCTCACACTTGCTACATGCCAATGGTAAAGGCCCAAACTCCTCTCAAAATGGGGCATGATGCTATGGGAAAGAGTTTTGGCAAATGGGAATTAAGCTAAGTTTGAATTCAAGTTACAGAGCAATACAAGCACAGTTACTTCCATATTTGTTGCATTCCCATCCTGCAACTCATGTTTTGTTTTCTTTTTTCCTTTTAGACTCCTAAGCACTATCTAGCACCTCATAGAAGGCAAATAAATGTGCAACTTAATTTTAGAATGGATCTAGTTTGATCCATTTAAACTAGATCTGATGACAATTTAGATGTGTTTACCTTTCCAATGACAGTAAAACTACTTGTTCTAGTCTGGCATTTTCTTTCTGGATCAACAGATACCGAAAGTAAATGTTTTTCAAGATAGAAACAGTTCTGAGGTGTTCTGAGGTATCTCTGAGGGGCTTAAGTGACCTCTTTCCTTACCAGATCCCCAAGGAAATGATCTTGTTTTATATTCATCAATGTCTCTAACTCAAAGAATCAGCGTCATATTCCATAAAAGAGTTAAATTTGGCATTTCATAATCCACTAATCACAAAGAACAACTAATATAGGTTATCATGGGGCTCACAAGTAACACAAAATGTTCTATACTTTCACTATTAGGATTAAAACCCATTAGCTTAGGGAAGGCATGCAAGGTAGGTGTACAGGCTCTATAAAAACAGTCTAGTTCCACCCTTGATGTGCATGTGTAACGTGTGCTGGTACCAACTGCCTGTGTGCCCATCCTGACATGTAATATGCTTCAAAAGACAGGCTCACATTTAACTCACAGGATTTAACAATAAAGACTAATTTCACAAAAGTGTATGTTCTGAACAAGTACAAACACCTAAATACACCTTTACTTAACATAAATCTTATAAGTATATATAATGTTCTTTTGGGTACAGCATACCTAGTTAAAGTTTCCATATTTCTATTTGTCTAATATTTTGAGAGTATGTTTCTATAAGCACGTATTTTATTAGCTGAAATGTAACTACAGTCAAAGGGCCATAACACAGTCTTTTCTGTGACTCTCATGAAATATACTAGCATGAGGCATTTTTAAATTACCATTTAAATCCTAGGAGAATAAAGAACAAGCCAAATGTGGGACACTTTAATAACCTGTACCAATATTGAGGAACGTGTAGTATAGCATGTACCATCATACGCAGAAATAAGACCCACAATAAAAAGCCAAAGCACATTCATGGAAATCCAGGTCAAAGCGGTCATAACTTTAGAGTTTAAGCTTTAACTTTGAATGTCCTAATGACTGTAATCACAATCACGCTGTGTTTCAACCTCTTTGTTAGCTTGAATCACCCACATTCAAGTCAGGCCTAGAGGCCCTTTGATGGGGAAAAACCTCCCAGAGCTGTGCCTGGCAAACTGATTGGAAAAAAGTGCATAGCTCTGCAGAAACATAAAGTCACTCACTTGTTCCCAGAATTCAGCCAGAAGCAGAGTTGTAAGAGTTACAGCTCTTAAGACCCGTAAACCAAATGATCATTATGGAAAATGAGAGGGGAAAAAAAAAAAAAAGACTACAACTGTCCCACTTCACTCAGCAAATTTAACTTCCAGTTCTGCCACAGCAAGTGGTAGGCTGACTCTCCCCTCCCTTCAAGACAGAACAGGATTTCTAAAGTAAAAATACAATGCCTGATTGCATTTCTTGTGCATTGCTTAAATTACGTTGGGGTTTACCCTCCAGAACTTACCTACATTACTTGAGCCTGTAATTAAACTGAGAAGTCTGTTGGTTTATCTTTGACTGATTCACCCTTTAAATAGGGAATGTATAAAAATGCATATTTTTCTGAATCCAAGGAGAAAACAGATCAGCTTTGAACAAGCAATTTAATCATATTTAGTACTGTCATGTATTCTGGTTTTCACTGAGAAGCATACACAGATATGTATGAGCTAAGATACGCACAACAGGCTTTTGTATAAGCCAAATTATCACATCCAGAAATAGATATTAGTGAGTCTAAATATGCCAAGGCATATACACATGCAATTTGTCTGCTTTTTAACACTAGGACACCAGATTTTAAATTCTGGTTTCTAGTACCCAAAACTCAAAAATATACCACAACTAATTCACAAGCTAAAGTTTGCTGATCCAGTATAGCACCCACTGTAGACAACAGTAATACCTTCACTGGCACTGAATCAGAATGACAATTATTGAAGACAAGTATAAGCATTTCAGAACAAAACAGACCAAGGCACCACAGGAAATGAAAGTGATATTAAAAAGATGGGACTCATGTTTAAGGTTTTGATTAAATACGATTAAACATAAGCTAACTCTACTGGATATGTACCATACAAAAGACAAGTATTTCAGGTAAATAAAAAGGAAACATTTACTAATTATATCTTCTTTTTAATTCTAAAAAAAAAAAAAAAGTAGGCAATTTAAAAAAAAAAAGTAGGCCTTGCAGTTTAGTAAATTATCAGTCTTCACACTGAAAGCAGGATAGAAAAAAAAAAATCTCTTAGTCTGTTGAAACAAGTTAATTGCTGCTGCTATTAAGTAAAAAGAGTAGCATCTCTTCTTTCCCATTCACTGCTACACAACAATGAAAGCTTATTTCTGTTTGTAGGTTTTGCCTAATCACAGAGATGGCGAGGGTACTATTTCAGAACTACATGGTATCAGAAATGTTTGTTGCTATTAGTGTGCAGACCATTATGCTTATCAAAGGGTATAAATAGCTTATAGTTATTAGAAATGCAATAATTAGCTGATAAATTAATAAGACAGACAAGCAAAATATCAATCATGGCACTGCTATCACAATTAGCATAAATTAAACAGGATCACAGATTACTGCAGCTGTTACATAAAACAAAGGCACCTACTTCAGTTGTTCAATAACCTGCATACTCTTAACACTAAAACTATACTACACAACGCTCAAAAGAGAAAAAAGGAGACCACAAGAAAACAATAATGAATATTCATTGGTAATTCTCTTCACAGAACTTATTTATAGTAATTTCTGGGGTTAAAAAAAAAGGCGGGGGGAGGGGGGGAAGAAACAAAAAAAACCCCAACCCAGATGGATGGGAATTTGTAGCTTAACATGTGCAGCAAAACCCCAAATATCTTCCTAGGACAGAGATGACAGCAAGTGAAGTGGTAACTATTGCACAGTGACCTAGTGGCCTATACAAGGCCTGTACAAATGCTACATTAAAGCAGGTCTGTTATTACCAGCATAGTTAGCAATTTCAGTGTTTGCGTGTGTTGGAATACAATTAACATGGCATAAACAGTGCCCTTTTAAGTCCTGGAATGAAAGGACAGCCTGGAAATGATTTTTTTTTTAATAAATATCTTAACATATATTTTTTATATTTCTCCATTTTTCTTCATTTCTTGCCATCACTATGACATCAGGGCACCTGTAAATTCTATTATTATTAACAGGGATTTTTTAAAGCAAATTGAAAAGCACATTTATTCTTAACACGGCACAAAAGAGACTTCCTGCTTCAGAAGCTTATGCTGTCTGAAGCAGTTAGAAGATCTAGAAAGAATTTTGCTGATGTTGTTTTAAATAATTCAAAGCAGTCAAATAAGACCAAATTGGTAGAACTGCCCGTATTCTGCCCTCAGTTAAAACTTTGCCTTCTGAATAGTTACTCAGATAACAGTAAGAAAGAATCTGGTTAATTCTGTTCATGTTTGTACAGCATCAGGATAAAAGAATGAAAACTGAGACTTTCAAATGATGTCCCTGCATCCATAACGTCAGTTTTGTGACATACTCTCCTATTATACCACCAGCCATGTAGGACCAATGGTGTAAAGATTTTATCTACTTGATTCATATTGTGAAGATGGGAAACTGCAACATTAGGCTTTGTTTTGACACCTAGGTGAAAGGACGGAAGTGAATTCTGCATAAGAAGATAAACTCAGGTTTATCCCTGAGTAACAGAGATAAACCTAAGAGTTACAGAATGTTTGTGCATTATTATGTATGAGTTACAGAATGTATGTGCATTATTTCAAACACACTCTGAAAGAGTTGATCTGATGGAGGACAAAGTCAGGATTGGAGAGTACAGGTGCTTCCCTATTTTCTGGGCTTCTTTTCTTCACAAATTCCATGTTAAATCCTTAACACGAAATTTAGGATATGAGGCAGCATTTCTGAGGAGACAATATACTTTTAATACAGTTATTATGCTGTCTAGGTGGCAGAATGTTTCTTGGCAAAAGCAAAGAAAGTCGTTTATGAAGAAAAGTGGTGTAATATATATATGTGAATATATACACAGAAAACTTAAATTAAACTTGCATAAATGTAGATGTACAAATAAAACAGTAAAAATATATGAAAATACATGCCATCTACCTAATAGATTACAAAGATACACCACATTAATGTGCTGAAGGTCATGCATGGGCATGCTCTGTTATATTAGATCACACTGGCCTATAATGCAACCTAATATGCAGATCCTTGAACTCCTGTCATGTCCCCCTGTTATAAAAATTGAAACATATTTATTTGTTTAGATTGTAAGTCTTCCAGGGCAGGGCTTATATGTGTACAGCATTTGGCAAAATAAAAGTTCTGAATTGTGTTTACAGCTCCTATGCACTACAGTACTACAAGTAATACAAGTAATAGCCTGTACATGTACATTCATGTTTTTAAAGCTAAGCAGAGATATTTAGCCCAACAAACACCAACAAAAAAAGGTAGGTAATGTATACCCCAGAAGTACTTTACATGTAGGAAAACATCCTACTGTTTTCATGCAAACACAAGAAAGCCACAGGAAGCAAAAATCTAGCTGGAGGTTGGTTAAATATGAACACTAGAGCTTGATACTGTAACTGCCTGAAGATACATAAGGACAAAAACAACATGGAGAAAAAGAGTTGAGAAAGACACTAATACAAATAGACTTCTCAAAATAGAGTCTTTTAGTTTAATTGGAGGTGGTATTGTCCAAACTGGAGAGAAAAAAAACAAACATTAGCTGAAACAAAGGCAGGAATTGCATCTTCATAATAAGCCATGGATTTATGTAGATTTCTCTTTTTCCTTACTAATTGTGCATTTTCAGCAGAATGGGAACTGCAGATCGGAAAAAACCTGCAAATTTTTGACAGCCACTAGATTTAGTATAATTACCCTGGAAGTTAAATCAGAGCCTTAGCAGAACATAGCGCTTTCACATGCGTTTAAAATTTATCTTGTGCAAAACCTATCACTTTACATTTTTAAAAGCTACAAATTCAATGCTCAGATCAGAGAACTGTTACATAAGAATGACAGAAGCCCAGGCTAAATAAACACACTAGACAGGGAATCCAACAACAGGAGAGGCAACTCAGAGCATATTACTTTTTAGTTGCTTTCTTATTCTCTTTGGTATTCTTCCCTGAAATAGCAAAATAAACCAGAAACTAGTGGAATAGTCAAAAGGGAAAACATCAGAATGTTTTCACTGGATGTTTTTAGTGATCCTCATTCCAAGAGAACTATCAGGCTGCTCCAGACTTTCCTTATACATACGAATTATGTGCAGAGATCCATACAGATCTGTGTAATCTATCCAGAGAGCTCTGTAGCTTCTTTCCCAAAAAAACCCACTATTGGCCCTATCTCCATGGAAATTTTGGAAGGTGACTAGTGAAATTAATAGAACGAGGACCCAGCCTCAAACACAAGCATTGGATTATCATACCTGTAAATTACTAGCTTGAACTCACCATTACTTTGGCCCATGTCAAAGGTGGATGCTCTAATGACAGTAGTCTATTTGCAATAGACTCTTTAGACAGAGCCACCCTACTTCTGGGATGGTAGAGCTTTTACCATAGAGAAGTGAGTCATACTGTGCCAGGTGGCCTCCAAGACAGAGAATAATCCCTGCTCTGCCTTACTTACAAATAAAGCTGTATCACAGCAACTCTAGAAACTGTCAACAGATGAGTCCTTGTAGATATACCTTCACTGTGTCTAGGTCTTACCCAGAACTTTCTCCCTTTTACTCAGTATTTAATTTATTCCCCTGTTATGGGTATAATGAAACAGGGCTGGAAATTACCAACATTCATAAAGATTGAGTTGAGGAAAATTCCATTACTGCATAAGGCCAGAAACAGAAAGCAACATCTGTGTCCACTGAAGTCCACTGAAATCCCACTGACTTATATGAGACCAGCATTTTGCCCTCTATGTCTAACCCAGAGTTCCCAGGTACTACTTTGGGCATACCAGTATGTATGAGTAGGTTACCAGATAGTCCCTGAAATTTTAAGTAATTGAAGTATCATGTTATATATAGGCTGCATATCACGTTGTATATATGTTGTATATACTGTGGTATATAATAATATTTAAGAAGCTACTAATGATTCTGAGAAGCTCACTGTCTGTATCCTTGAGCCACAAAAAGGACTGAGATCTACTAGTGAATATCTCTAGAACCTTATACGAATTTCCACCACCAGCACTGCCACTCCCAAACCTTCAGAAAGCATGTTTCAGCCTCCTGAAATGAATGGACTGGCTTCACCATTACTAAATTTCAAATACATTAAGTTTTTATTCCTCTGTTTTGCTTTCTGGCTATCAGCACTTTGTTAAAATACTTCAGCTTCTCTTTGCAACTGTAAAAGTTACAAAGACTATTGTTTTAATTGAAAGTTTAGATTTTTTTGTAACTGAAGCTACAAACAGCATCTTTCAGAAAATAATCTAATATTATTAACTAACATTTTTCTGTCAGGCTCTTTTTCATGCTTAAGCCACAGATGAAGATTCTTCCTATAAAATCTCTGTTCCTCTTTTTCAAAGCTCTCGAAAGTTGATCCACAACAGTATGCTTACGGGATTAGCTGAAATCACCTAGCTACAGGACACAGTTGCAAATCTTAAATTCCATCTAAGTCCTAGAACCTTGTGTTTGCCATTGGTGAGGCAGCTCATAGAGCTGAAAGACAGACAATAGGAAATTACGGGTACAGGAATATAGATATAGCTTAAACTCTTTGTAGAGTTTCCATATTTTCAGGAATTTTACTCATACTTACTTGAAATCACTGAGGACATCTATAGATAGTTTATATAACAGCAGTTTTGCAACTATTATCTCTATTGTTCTTCCTTCTTTCTTGAGTTCATGCATTATACCCTCTTGTGAACTGAAGCATAACCAAGCTGACGGGGGAACAGTCTTTTAATCACACTGGTATCTCTAAATGAAATTTTCACATTCCTTCAGTCATAGTGTCCCCATCTCTGTGTCTTTATGGTTGAAAAAAATAACAAGAGTACCATAGGATAGATAATTTAAAAATGCAGTCAGATATTCCTGCTACAACATAAAAGGAAGGAGTAAAAACTAGTAGTAGAGGTTGCAGAAAGCCATAGAATCAGTGCATTGTCATCATATGCTACCTAGGGTTATCAGAGTGATTTTAAAATTAGCACAGAAAAAGCACAGAGAAAGTAATACTCAAAATGGTTGCCCTGATCAGTTCTGTCTTCTTCTGATCTGTTTCTTCATGTTCATTTATTTTCTAAGATATTTGTCACCTTCAATTTCATTACCTCTGATGGATGTCTCTGTACTCACTCACAGCATTTGTTGTGCACCAGCTGCTTGGGATGAAAATTAAATGGTTAAATTTCTGACTTTTTGTGGAGGAGCTATACATCTTTTAGGTTATTTCACTAAAAAGCATATTTAGTCATATTCATATACATTTCATTATCAATCCACTACAGTGCTGCAGGTTTTTGTTTGCTTTTGATTAAGAAAAGCCTTCAATATGACAGCCATTACAAATACTGTGTGAACCAGTTATACGCTTCTTTCAGATTTTAATAGCTTTATTTTTTTAACATGTTTTTTTCTGAGACATATGTGCATGTGTGTCTGTGTATATATGCGTGCGAATGTATGCATATATATCTATATACTTATGTTGGTACTTACATTCACATGTGCACCTTCTATTAATGATAATGTATCTATCTATATAAGATGTGTTTATAACACATTTCTCTTTATCAGGAAAGTAAAACTAGGTTTGAATACAAAATAAATCTAAAAACTAAACCCCTTAAAATACAGGTTTTAGACTGGATACCCAGACAGACCTACAATTATTCTGGCGTTCACAGGTGCCATGGTGATATCTGCTTTTTAAAGCTGCACAGTACTGTAATACAGCAGTAGCTTCTGTCAGGTTTTCAGGTTTCCATGGAAATGAGTGGGAATCCCAACACAAGGGAAAAAATAACAGGCTATCCATCTCACGCCATGGTTCTGGGTCTCCGAACAGCTGATACTTGAGGTAGTTGTCACAAGAATAAAAATACACATAATACAATACTACACGTAATGTTGGAGCCAAAAAAACCAGTTACGACTGTGCCTCAAAGAAACACATGTAAACCACTGCCTTAGTAGATACATAAAACTGCAAGAATAAGGCTTTACAAAGTTCTGAAGCTGTCCAGGGTACAAATACAGGTTTTGTATGATGTTCTGAAACTAATTAATTGAGCAAGTTACAGCTAATTAAAGCAGATCTATTTTCCTATTATTGACTTCGCTACACAGATGGTGAATTAAAAAGCACCTTCCTTTTCAATTGCAATTTCAATTATATGTGGTACTAAAATTCTACTAATACTAATGTCCAAAGACCCATCAACTGCTGTACAAGCCTTGGTTTCAAAAATGGATAGGCGATTTACAAAAACCTCCCACTATAGCGACACAATGCCTCTATTTGGGTTTTGCAGAGTCATGCAATTTCTCCCTATTTGCTATTCATATCTAAGGTTCACAGAATTATTGGTAAGGGCACATAAATGCTTTTAGTGTTAACCAACTGACGAAAAACAGAACAAGCACAGTCTGTAAACTTCCTTAGATCACAAATAAAAAGTTTTAGGCTCTTTGATGAAGTTTTCTCTCCTACCTGGCAATGAGTGTGTGCTATTACTATTGTTGGTTTCACTGGAATTGTTCTGGGCTCAGTGACGGACCTAATACACTCTTTTTTTTCCCATCAGATCTGCACAACGTTTGAGGTGTTCACAAAGTATTTGGCATACTTTTTAGCAGGAAGCCTTGGACTGTACAGAACAATATACTGAGCCCATCAGAGAGACTGCCAGATCTTGCAATGGTATCTCCTGCTCTTTGTTAGGTTCACCAGCCACATGGTAGGAAACAACAAATTATGAGGCAAATAAGATCTTCCAGAATGAGGTAAGAGAAAGAAAAAGAGATGGAGATTATGGATCTGTCAGAAAGAGAAGGACAAAATCACTTCATTACATTTTCCATGAGGAAAAGTATAACAGGAGTACTGACTGTCGACAGTGATTGAACATAGGGTCTAGGCAAGTATCTAGCTTCTCTACCAAAAGATGAACAAAGTTTAGACCAAGCTGTAAGCGGCCTCATCAGGCTTTGTGAGGCACAGCTTCCTCAGGGGAACAAAGCAGCACTGTGACTAGGTATTACTGCACTTGTACAAGGTCAGCCTTCACCCAAGCATAGAAGTCTTCATCCCCATACCATCACTTTTATGAAGAAGAGCACTTCAAAGTAACCATTGTCAACAGTATCTTTAAAGACACGGTCAATAGGCTAAAGGTATTATCATCTCAAAGTGATTCAGTTACTGTTATGCCATTGTCAAACAAGAAACAACAGGTAAGGAGTTATCTCAGTCATGCCTATATGAAATAGCTTTACCAATTTGCATATTCATATGAAATACATCATTCAGTGTGTTAAAAACAACGCACTGAGCTTTGAGCATTGGCTGACCAAGTAGTGGTTTCTTACTAGTGTTTTACCTGAAAATGGATTAATGATTCATTAATGGTTTGGCCAAGCCTAACCCTATTGAATGTTGTGAAATTATCCCTCCTCTGGTAGATTATTTTAGTTTTCAGGTAAGCACCATCTCCAAGATGGACCCACTGCTGGCCAAGGCTGAGCCCAGCAGCAATGGTGGTAGCGCCTCTGTGATAGCATATTTAAGAAGGGGGAAAAAGTTGCTGCACAACAGCAACAGCAGCTGCAAGAGACAGGAGTGAGAATATGTGAGAGAAACTCTGCAGACACCAAGGTCATTGAAGATGGAGTAGAAGGAGGAGGTGCTCCAGGCACTGGAGCAGAGATTCTCATGCACCTGGTGGTGAAGACCATGGTGAGGCAGGCTGCCCCCCTGCAGCCCATGGAGGTCTCCATGGTGGAACAGATGACCACCTGCAGCTCATGAAGGACCACACAGCAGAGCAGGTGGATGCCCAAAGGAGGCTGTGATCCCATGGAAAGCCCACGCTAGAGCAGGTTTGCTGGCAGGACCCATGCTGGAGCAGTCTGTTCCTGCACCCCATGGAAAGGAGCCCATGCTGGGGCACTTACATGGAAAGGAGCCCATGCTGGGGCACTTAATGAAGAACTGTAGCCCATGGGAAGGACTCATGTCAGACAAGTTCATGGACGACTGTCTCTCATGGGAGGGACCCGACACTGGAGCAGGGGAAGAGTGTGAGGAGTCCTCCCCCTGAGGAGGAAGGAGCGGTAGAAACAATGTGTGATGAACTGACCACAACCCCCATTCCTCGTCCTGCTGTGCAGCTGAGGGGGACAAGATAGAGAATTCAGGAGCAAAGTTGAGCCTGGGAAGAAGGGAAGGGTGGGAGGAAGGTATTTTAAGATTTGTTTTTATTTCTGATTATCCTACTCAGATTTTATTGGTAATAAAATAAAATAATTTTCCCCAAGTCAAGTCTAGTTTTGCCCATGACAGTAATTGGTGAGTGATCTCTCTCAGTCATTATCTCGATCCATGAGCCTTTTGTTATATTTCCTCTCCCCTGTCCAGTTGAGGAGGGGGAGTGATAGAGTGGCTTTGGGGGGCACCTGGCATCCAGCCAGGGTCAACCCACCACAGTAGCATAAGATCTAGTCACCTCAGAGCTGAGATAGGACTGGAAGGAGTGGAATAGGTGATGCCCTGTTTCTCTGGTGGCAGCAGGTGACATCACTGCTGTCACTATTCTGGTCTTTTGTGTCACCGCCATTTGTCCTTAGTTTACTAGCACACAAAATTTATTCCCTGTAAGATGCACCTGTGCAGTCACAGGTCAAGGGTGATGTGGAACCTCCCTGGGAGAAAAAGCAATGAACTGTGCAGAAGGCAGACACATTTTCATGGCATCTCCAGCTTTCTGAGAAATAAACTTCTGAAAATTCCTTTCAATACTCAAACCATGCTTTCAGTTCTAGTTTTGTTTTGATTAAAAGAAAAGCTAAATATGCCTTATTTTTTTCAGTGTATAAAATATTTGATGGTTAATATGTTTCTATATCTGTCTTCACCAATCATGTGTCCATAACCTTTCTATGCTACAATAAATGATGATAATAAAGAACAGCAAATGGCAACTACAACAAGTAATCATGTCAGATTATTTAGACATCAGTGGCTGAAGTATTAATTACTGTATTCAACATTTTTTTTATATTTCTTTGTAGAATGTACATGAAAAAATCACTACTTGTTAGACAAAACATGCTCAATGTTCCCACATTCCAAAGCCTGTTATTTTTAAGTGTTGCTTTATTATGATTTGGTAGAAAGACACATTTCTTTCTGCTGACTGGGTATGGGATGGTCACACAGTACTTTTGAGCTCATTTCCTGTGTGTTTCTGAACAGGCTTGAAGTACTCACACAGCATACAGACCAGTGAAATAGCAGAAGAAAAGCCTTTAGGAGCAAGAGGCAGGTGAGAATAGGTTGGGGGACAGGGAAATGGAGGAAGAGGAAATACAGGGTTTTTATTGCATGCCAAGGGAAATTATACAGTATGATATTCTTATCACATGCAAATATATGCACATTTTATGCTAATTTGATTGGGGTTTTGATGAGTCCATGTAAGAAGGTTTGACTGGAGCCCAAGCCTGCCTGACCTCTAGCATTTGGCCTTAGGCTCTGGCTTTCTTCCCTGTTCTCTGGCTCCCTAGTAATGCAGCTGGCATCACAAGCTTTGTTGGCCAGCAGCCCAAATTATTTTCTCTCTTCATTTTCACTTCTCCCATGGCTGTGGAACAGGTGGGAGGTCAGTGCTGTGACTCTTCCCCTTGTGCCCTCACTGCTTATCACCTTTCCTCTTGTGCTTTCAGCAAAAGAAATGAAACATAAACAGGATGAGGAGACAAAGCTGACAGATGTATGGCAGGAAACAACAGGAACACACTGTTAAAATACTTAGAAAACACCTTCTGCAGAGGCATACAAGCATTACAAAGAAAAGCTAAAGCCAGGCACAGTCAGTGACACAAGTGAAGAAGGGGGCCAGTATCAGCAGCCCTAAGTATCAGCCCAAGAACACGACAAGGAGAAGATGCAATGCAAGTGGGACAAAATGCCTCTGAGGAAGGTGAGAACAGTACTAAGTACGGGAGGCTGGCAGAAAAAGGGAGATAGATATAGCTGAGAGGTAAGAATACAAGGGGAAACAGTTTGAAACATTTTTAGGGACACCTTTGTCCCCAGTGGAATAAACTGTGTGTGAAGACTTCAAGCATATGCCTACACTATGCATTACATTGCTGCAAGAAGTCCCCAACTCACTCCTCCTAGATAACACCAGATGAGCTCTTTCTGGCACCAAAAGCAGTATACTAATAGCAGGCTCTGTAGGGCAGTAAGACCACTTACAGTAATCAAAGGAAGGGATAATTAGCCTTTGCTCAGTCATGCTAATACAGTTATGACTTTTCTGGGTCATGAGCCTGCACAGCATTGCAGCATCATAAGTACACCACGTAAGGTCTAGTGTCTTTCCTACAAAAGCAGCAAATGCAAATGATTATTTCCTTCTAGTGTATAATACAGTTACAGGGAAATTGTAAATTCTCTGCAGATGATGCCCAGGTACAAGGGAAGAAATAGAAGTGGATTCAAGTAGCTTATCAGTAAGAGGTATAAAGACAAATCTCTTCCATTAATTTTGCTACAGCTGCCCCTGCTGATGAGTAGATATATGGTGGCTCAGCTAAGATTGTCCTTTGAAGACTGAGTATCAGGCATTTAGTGTGACAAACAGCAAAGAAAACGTGTGGTAGAGACTGCAGAGGCAGAGATAGTTGCTTAGTTCATCTTTTAGCATGGTCAGTCTCAAGATCAGTGAGACTATTTCTTCATGAGCTCCAGTCTGTCTGGATTTTTCAGTGGTGACTGTGTGACCACCTCCAAAATTGGACTGTATGACAGAGACAGTAAAATTAGCAACAGTGCTGTGGCTGTGCTCAAGTCAAAGCAAGAGTGTCCCACAAACCAGCAGAAGTAAAAAAACAGCCGTGGCCTGTCCCAGAGTACACTGGGACTGTGAGAACAAAGTTGAGTTGAATCAGTACTAGACCCCTGTCTGTGAGATTATGGTTGCAATGACCACAGGCTCCAGGCAGAATTCCACTGTAATTCAATACAAATGAATGCATTTAAAGTTAGGTTACAGCAGAATCTCCATGCAGTTACACACTACTTTGAAATCAAGAAAAAAAGAGCTCATTGTGTCAATATTATATTGAACAAAGGAGAACTACCATCAAGTAA
Organism: Antrostomus carolinensis; assembly: GCF_000700745.2. Lineage (NCBI taxonomy): Eukaryota > Metazoa > Chordata > Aves > Caprimulgiformes > Caprimulgidae > Antrostomus > Antrostomus carolinensis. Next base: position 39,475 of record NW_010294661.1, read on the forward strand.
ATTTTGTTTTAATAAAATGCTTACAATTAAAATTAATGTGTTACGCAAGAAAGATATCTTATTGGACTAAAATAAAAGATTACCTTTCTCTGGGTGGTTGACTGTGCCTTATTGGACAACATCTAAAATAGAATTTAATAATGGTTGATTTCACATGAAACTAATTCCACAGGAAAACATGATGGATGAAGTGAGAATGTATAGCTACATATATGAAATGTAGAAGATCCAAATTCGAATACCAGGGCAACTGTTTTTATTTTCATAGAATCATAGGATGGTTTGGATTGGAAGGGACCTTAAAGATCATCTAGTTCCAATCCCCCTGCCATCAGCACGGACACCTTCCACTAGACCAGGTTGCTCAAAGCCTCATCCAGCCTGGCCTTAAACACTTCCAGGGAGGGGGCATCCACAACTTCCTTGGGCAACCTGTTCCAGTGTCTGACCACCCTCACAGTGAAAAACTTCTTCCTAATATCTAATCTAAACCTACCCTCTTTCAGTTTAAACCCATTTCCCCTTGTTTTGTCATGAGTTGCCCTTATGAAAATTCCCTCCCCAGCTTTCTTGTAGGCTATTTCCTTATTCTATACACACTGCTAGGATAGATCATTGGTCCATCTCCAATATTATTATTCTTTGGCTATTCAGATGCTTCAGAGAAAGGAACTCCTAAAGCCCTAAATACTCCTGACTATGCAAATGTTTCTACTGGCTACACCTGATGATGACTGAACTGGGTCCTGCAGTATAACTTTTAACTCTTACAGTTTCTAACTTTGGCTCTGTACCTACTAATAAAAAAATTATTCATACAAGAATATTGAAAAAATCTTTTTAAACTATATGTCTTAACAATGTAACAATGAAACAAGGGTTTCAAACACCACTTTTCTTCACGTTTGTTTCTCCTCTCAATTAACTTTTGCAATTTCTGTGTCACAGAACAATAAAATAGTTTTATCACACAGCTAAATTAATCAATTTCAAAGGATAATTAAATATAACTAAGACACTAACAGAATACTTATATCAGCTCCTGTATACTGTAATGAGTTGCAAACGTATAATACCACTGACATTTTACATTCTAATAAGGTTCTCTTGCAAACATGGCATGTCTAGGCTCTTTTACAGGCCATTATTTCATTGGCTTAAAAAGAAGAAAGGTGTCAATCCAGACACAGACTCTCTTTCTTTCAAAGCATTGGTCAGCAGATGGTAGAAAAAGCGATTCAGATCCTCAGAAGGACCTGATGTTCTTGTTTTCTCTCTATTTTAGGATGCAAGCCCTGTCATCACTGAACAGAATGACACTTGCAGCAGGTACAGCTGACACATGGAAATATGTTGGATCAGTCTCACTAATAGGATCTATGCATTTGCTAGAGAAATCAAACAAATATGGACCATTTGGACAGGCAGGTTCAGAACCTTACTCACAGTCAATTTTCTGTGTGAACATTTGCAAGGAAAGACACCAGATGGCTTAGGCATGTATTACACTGACATGTACATAAATGTGTATGGGTATATATGAAATAGGAAGAGTTGTGATCATATTGGGGTACCACATTAAATATGTATAGGACAGGGCAGTGACACAGGAGAGGAACCCCAAAAGATGGGGATGCTAATTTTTGAAAAAAATATATATACTGTACACTAGCTATTCTTCCAGGCAGCCAGGTTCCCCACATGCATATACTGTGTTGAGGATTTGTATGAGAAGTTCACTTTAACACTGTGAAAATTATGTGTTAAAATCCTCCATACACTGATTGGAAGATTGGCTTCATTGATCACAGGTGCTGATATTAAAATTTCTGGTGGGAGTTTCATAACTGATGTATTGCTTCACTGGGATTCACTTTGCCTGCCCAGCCAAAGCTAAAGTGCTATAGAAGCAGTCATCAGCACAGAAGGCTGGTTAGAAAGAAAAGTGACAGCCTCAGAATTGAGAAATGAGCAGCACCCATGCATGGATGTATTGGTAGGAAGACAGTAGGGTGAGAAGGAAAGAGCACTTACTGATAGAACAAAATGTAAAGTCATCCTAAAATATGCATTTAAACCGATAGACAGATCCCAGCCCTCCTCCCACAAGAATCCTGAGGTCTCTGTATCCACCAAAGTCTTGAGGGAAACCTTAAAATGATTTTTTGATTTTTTTTTTTTTTTTTAAGAATAGCAATAGGGTATCTTTTAAAAAGAATACTTTATGGAGAAAGGTCAGAGTATATATTTAAGAGCATAAACTGGAGAGTGCACAACAGGATGGGAGGAGACACAACCAGGCAGATGACCCAAACTAACTAAAAACATACTCCATAGCATATCACATCATGCTCAGCAATAAAAGGGAAAAGAGAGGGTTTTTTAGGGAGGTTAGTCATCTTTTACTTGGGAACTTGCTGGGTATCAGTCTACCTGTGGGAGGTGGTGAGTGATTACTTTTGCATCATTTCTTTTGGGTTTTTTTTCCCTGCTCTTACACTTCTCCTTCACTTATTAAACTTTTCTTTTTTTTTTTTTTTTCTTTCAGTCTTGATCCCCAAGTTTCCTTGCTTTTACTCTTCCGTTCCTCCTCCCCCATCCCACTGGGGGTAGCAGGGGCAGAGTGAGTGAGCATTTGTGTGGTGCTTAGCTGTCCACTGCAGTTAACCCATAGCAATAAGAAAATGGCCAATTCTGCATTTTGTAGGGGGTTTGTTTGTTTCTTGTAGTTTAACCTAACTCTGATTCAAAGGAGACTAAGTTAAATTATTAAAAAACTCAATACATAATGTGGAACAAGAGCAGCCACGGGAATGGCTGTGGAGCTGTACATTTGCGTAGCTTATTTCCCAGTTTCTATAGATGATGTCTAAACTGACCTGGTTGTGCTTTCACTGTTAGTTACTGGACGATATTTGAAGTCCACCGCTTTTATACTTCACCTTCTGTTCTCATTTCATTAGCTTCAAGTATACTTCTCTGTCACCTTTGTAGGGCAACTGATTTGTTTGTCTCTTGAGTTCACTGATGTGCCTTTCTTGAAACAGTCTGTCTTGTTACACCTCATCTGCAGATAGGTTTGTTGCTTTTGAGACATGAACTGCTAGTTCAGTCTGGTTACTCCTTGGGAAGTCTCTGCTACTATCAAGCCCAAACCACACTTACTATTACAGCAAGTACTTCAAAGAGTTACTGAATCCTTTCTAACAAGTCTGAGAAAATTCAGCTCTGATGTAGGTGAATTACAGTGGGAACTAAGTCGATTCAGCCTAATTTTCCAAATCTAATTACCTTTCTGGCACACTGATGAGCCAGTGAGCATGTGTATGATTTTGACCTGCCAGACCCTAAGAACACAGGAGATCTGAGTTCTGCATGATTTTTTACCTCAGCGGGTCTCTTTCCTTCACTAACCAGTTGTCATGACCAATTTGTATGACCAACTTCTTCTAAGTTCAAGACTTTTATTCTACTGTTTAATTGATGTGAATTTTCAAGAGTTATTGTTGTGGAGGGGAACGAAACTGAGAAAATGAGATTTCACAGGCCTCTTTTCCTTATGAAACCAGATTAAAATACTAAGTAATGGAAAAGAAGAGATAAAGAGACACAGAGAAGAGGGTAAATTTAGCATTCCATCCTAGTTAAGTTGCATGACATGCCAGCCACTTGGATTGTATAATCTTTAATGTCTCTTCTTCCATCCACCATTCCTCCTTTTTTCAATGAACCCATTTTAATGAACTCAAATCAAGGCAAAAATGCTTCCATGTCGAAGTCTCAGTAAAGGCCCAAGCTTAAGATCTAGGGTTTTATGTTGCTTTTACTTGATTTTTGATCCAGTCTTCAAACTCTATGAATACAATAATGTCCACCATATAAATTATAAGAAGGAAAACTCTGGATTGATTGCAATTCTATAACACTTGCTTATTATTAATAAATATCCTGAGATACAGTATTTGGCCATATGAGTTCAGAGGTATGACAAATGTAAACAGAGTTATTTTCACTAAATATAATATGTAAATGTGTTGCCAACCATCACATGATTCATCCAAAATAACGCAATCCCACTGGAAAGGCTCACTAGCTTGAGTGAACTTTGGTTTATCTCCTGCATGGGAAAGGGCCAATGAAGGACAGAATAATTGGAATTAATTGGCACAGTATTTCTGCTGAAGAAATATTTCTGCTGTAGGTGGGTTCTTTGGTCACTTTTGACAAATGACCTTATCTTTATATGCCTCATCTTCCCCATCTATATAATGGGAATAACAATGCTCACTTTTTCTATGAAGTGTTTTGTATGTATTAATAAAGAATTTCTTTTACAAGGTCATTTCACATTGCTTTTATTTAGTAAGGAGAAGAGATGTGGCTGGAGAACCACAAGAATTTCTTACTTCCCACACCAAAGTGAATGCAAAGGCAGCAAGAGATGAGAAAGACCAATGTTACCTACTGGACAGTATGAGGTCAATGTCTATATTAAGACTGTTTTGTTTGGGTTATTTTTCATCTCTATTGCATCAATTTGAGTTTTTATCTACTGTAAACTTAAATCATGTCACAAAGGGGGAGGGCAATATTAAACTTAAATTCAAAGTAGGAACAAGATTTTACAGAAATTAAAAAACTAACATACAGCTTTACTATTTAGCATAAAAGACATTAATGCTTTCATTACTGAAAAGTTTTTTTTAAAACATACTTCCTCAGCACATCTCTAGAGCCATCAGACAAGCTTTACAAAGCAATTCTTCATAGGTCATCAAAGCATGGAAAGATAAAACTTCATGTTACCATGTTGATGCTAAAAAGCTTGCATCTTACCTACTACCCATTCAAACAGTAAACCATTCAACCATCTGCAAAAAACAAAGCCTGCAGGAAGCTCTCCTGCATACTTTTTCCAGATCTCTTCTTTTGCTTTTCTCTGGAGATGACAGGCACTTAGTTTTGAGTGAACCTGTATGACTCTTCACATTTTTTTCAAGACTCTGAAATGCTTACCATGCTTATTTTTAGGCGTCTTACTCTCTGACAAAAGTTTCTACTCAGTACCCACTGTAGTAAATCACATTAAAGCTTTTTTTATTTTATTTTTTTTTATAGTGGCCATTGGAGCTAGTTGTCATGCATAATGTACCTGGTTGAACTGTGCCCAGAAGGAACTTGAAGTGCCTAGACTCTAGCAGGAAGTCTTCAACTGATGTTCATACTTTAGTGCCCAGAGACATAATAATAATTTTACAGACAAATCTTTCCAGGGTCAGTTGCTGAACTGAGTATATAAAGTCATACTGCATACCCTTCCTTCCAGAAGCCACCTTTACCATTCACTATAAACTATCTTAAATGGACACTAAAGATCTGCCATGACAACTGCTGGTCTTTATCATATATGCTTAGGATGACGACTTCCCACATAGAACACTAAAAGACAATAAGCAGATAAAAGTCAGCACGTATTTAAAGAAGATAAATGATATTTAAGGCAGCAGTGCCATAGACTGGTAAAGGAATCCAGGTGATTAAGAGACAGCAATAACAACACTTTAAAAGTACAGTAGCTGTGTTAATATACCCTAAACACAATAATTATATACTAATAAGTATCCTGATTTAACAGTGCTAAGTATTTAACATCGTCCCTTGACTTCACCCGGACTGTGTCTTGTTTCCAGCTGAAACAATGCTACTCATTCAACGATACGGAAGTCCTGTTGACAAAGTTGGTCCAGAAATGCAGTATTAAATACAGCTCACTTTAGTAAGCCAGCTACCAAAGAAGAGTTGATAACCAGGAGATGCAATAAAAAAATGTACCTAATTTGACCAGTGGTTCCATTAGCATCAGCATAGATAATTTAACTTGTTAAATGGTATGAGTCTCAGACTTCAGGAAATTTGTGTCAGTAAGATTAACTCTATATGTAAGCAAGCCACATTTTAACAAGTCAAATAGCACTTCAACCAAAGGCAGTATTTTTTTTTTTTTTTTAATTATGGAAAAATGGGTTCAGCTGAGGCGCCTCCAATTGTCAACTGCCAGCAGAATATCTGACTTGCCAAGGAGAGGTTTTAAGAAAATGAATTCTTTGCTTTCCTTTTGCTGCTTCTCTTTTTTTTTTTCCTCCATTAGGATTATCAGTTTTCAAATGCATTAGCTGTCCCATTGTACTTGTCCTCTGAGAAAAGTATAAAGAAGACACTCCAAAAGACCATTAAGGAATATTTTATGTCTTCATTATGTTAGAGTTAGAATTATTTTGTTTCCAAAGCCCAGCTACAAACATTTTAATTTAGGAAAAGAAAGAAGTAGAATCAGTACCTATACAGAAATCAGATCTAAACCAAGATTTTCTTGACTGGTTTCAGCTGAGATGGGGTTAATTTTCTTCATAGCAGCACCTATGGTGCTGTCTTCTGGATCTGTAACCAAACCACTGTTGATAACACAGGGATGTTTTAGTTACTGCTGAGCAGTGCTTACACAGCGAGGAGGCTGGGGGTGCACAATAAGTTGGGAGAGGACACAGCCAGGACAGCTGACCTCAACTGACCAAAGGGCTACCTCATACCACATGACGTCATGCTCAGCAATAAAAGCTGGGGGAAAGATGGAGGAAGGGAGGGCCTTTCAGAGTTATGGCATTTGTCTTCCCAATTAACTGCGATGTGTGATTATGCCCTCCTTTCCTAGGGATGGCTGAACACCGGCCTGTGATGGGAAGTACTGAATGAATTCCTTGCTTTGCTTTGCTTGTATGTGCAGCTTTTGCTTTACCTGTTAAACTGTTTTTGTCTCAACTCACGAGTTTTCTCACTTTCACCCTTGCAATTCTCTCCCCCCATCCCACTATGGGAAGAGTGAGCAAGTGTCTACATAGGTTGATCCACAACATTGGCTTACCTTCCTTTTTCTCTCCTAAATACTCACACGTCACCATTATTAAATATCATCCAGAGAGGTGAATCAAACTTAAAGTAGGACTACCTGTAACTAACATTTTCAAATTCTTTCACAAAACTGAATTTACCTTACTGGAAGTAATCAGTGCTCCTCAAGAAGATATGTTTGAGATGGCCTGACAACATCATCATGCCCCAGTGAATGTGATCCAAACTGCCCTGTCACAGCCGTACTGTTGCTTTCCCATCAGCCCCAGTGTGGAAAGAGGTCAGATCATGGTAAGAACAGATCAAGGTAGCAATTGCATCAGTTTCATCCAATCTACTTAGCCATAATGAAATGGCAAACAGTAGTTCTTGCTGACAAGTTCATCTGTGTTGCTGAGGTGTATAATTAGAGTCTGGAGTTTCTGACTATGAACCAAGGGCAGAAGCTGTTCCCTCCATGCACTTTGTAAGTACCCAGCAAAGCTGTAAAGTGTCTCATCTAAAGCACAGCTGGGAGCATGCTTTCTCTACCCTATCCCACTGAGGAAGGGTTTGCATGGGTCTCATTACTGCCAGGTTTAAGATAAGGATAACATCACATAATTAGTAGAAGCAGTGATTACTGGATGCTCTGAACAAAGGGAGTATGAAATGGAAGGCTCCCTATGCTATGTGCTACAGATAAAGTTTTGAAACGTCCCAACTGTGAATGGATCCCATTGAAATACACGACCACTGTGTTTCATCATCTCAGAAGCAATCAAATCTTTCCAGTACAGTACAATAAAGCCTTATTTTCCAGGCAAAGATAGGTATAAAATAGAAGAGCAGGTAGTAAAACAAGATTTGTTGTCCTCAAAAAAATTGTTCTCAAGATCAAGAGATCACTTATCTGCTACCAAACTTCTGGAACAAATTCTAGATCAACAGGAAACAGTGAGAGTCTTCTTCCTTAGAACTTGTGGTACTTTTTCCAATCAGCATTTCAGACATACTCTATGCAAACCTAATGATTTCTTATGATCTTATAAAGTACATCTAGGTCTTCAGTATATGTATTTTTACCACTAATGCTGCCCTCAACTACAATCACTGATACTACTTCAATACCTGACATATATTCAACTGCACAAATTAACTCACAGTGGCATTTTTAATAGTCTTTGACGAGCCCCATCAGTTAGATCTGCTAAATAGATTCAATCTCACTGTATTCAATTACATGTTTTATGTTACATGTTTGCATTTGAAAACAACACCTTTTCTGTGAGGTGAAGGAAATTTCAATGATAGCATTACATGCTTCAGTGCTTGGATCCCTCCTTGTGTCATAAGTGAAAATCCCATTCACATTTGTTACTTTTTAGGTGTATTTAACTGATATGTAAACATCTATAACTGCATATGTTTACAGCTATTTAATTATTATTTTTTCATTAACACAGTCTATGAAACTAATCTGAACAGATTCTTCAAACTCTGTATTTTTGTATATACAGCTAAAGTATACTACATACATACTGCATGACCTGCAGTACCTTATATAGTCTGAAGTCACTATTAAAAAAAAATGTCCACATTAAAACAGGTTCTTATACAGGGTAGCCAGTGTCTACCAATACCAGAATTTGCTTCCTAAAGTGGCCAGTAGACTTGTGACTCTCAGGTAATGTGAAATACAAGTTAGGAATTTATAATTTGCAGTGCTTTAAGATTACAAAGGTATGACTGTAAATACTACTCTTAACTAAATAACTGATAATAAACAGGTATCTTTCAACACCGTGTACTCAATTTTTTTGTCTTTACTGTACTGAGACAATTACAATTGGGGATTTGCACTCATATAGCATGATCCTGTGATTGTCTCTATTAAGAACTTCTGTTTTTTCTGGAACCAGTGTAACCCTTTGTAAGTAAGGCTATGCACTCACCCCTCCTGGCAACTCTATTTCATGAATAAGTATAATACACCTTGTAGACAATGCTCTGGTTATCAGCCTTTTTTTTTTTTTTTAATTTTTTTTTACATATAAGTTCTCAGCTACTTTCTTCCTCTTCCATATTCATATATCTATAGCTTTTGATTTTGACAAAGATTCTGCCATATACTTGCAGATTTAGCACAAGTCTCCTCTGTGTTGTTTCTTTCTCTAATTCACTTGTATTCACCTTTTAAAGGATAAAGTGAAACCATTATTTAATTGACATATGTATTGGGTTTGCATGGCAAGGTTTTGCTAGCAGGGGGGCATAGGGGTGGCTTCCGTGAGAAGAGGACAGAAGTTTCCCCTGTGCCCGACACAGCCAATGCCAGTCAGCTCCAAGACAGATCCACTGCTGGTCAAGACCAAACCCATCAGCCACAGTGGTAGAGCCTCTGTCATAAAATATATAAAAGGAGGGGGGAAAAAACCCTGTGCAACTGCAGCCACAAGACAGAGAAGTGAGAATATGTGAGAGAAACAACTCTGCAGACACCAAGGTCAGGGAATAAGGAGGAGGAGGAGCTCAAGGCGCCAGAGCAGAGGATCCCCTGAAACTTATGGTGAAGATCATGGTGAGGCAGGCTGTCACCCTGCAGCCTATGAAGGTTAATAGTGGAGCAGATGTCCCCCTGCAGCCCATGAAGGATCCCACAGCAGAGCACGTGGGTGCCCAAAGGAGGTTGTGACCCTTTGGGAAGCCCACACTGTAGCAGGCTCCTGTCAGGACCTGTGGCTCCATGGAGAGAGGAGCCCATGCTGGAGCAGGTTTGCTGGCAGGACTTGTGACCCTGTGGGGCACCAACACTGGAGCAGTCTGTTCCTGAAGGACTGCACCCCATGGAAAGGACGCACGCTGGAGCAGGAGAGAAGTATGGGGAGTCCTCCCCCTGAGAAGGAAGGAGCATCAGAGACAATGTGTGACAAACTGATGGCAAACCCAATTCCTGATCCTCCTGTGCCACTGGGGGAGGAGGAGATAGACAAAACTGGGAGTGAAGTTGAACCTGGGAAGAAGGGAGGGGTGGGGGGAAGTTGTTTTAAAATTTTATTTTTATTTCTCATTGCCCTCCCTGATTTTATTGGTAATAAATTAATTTCCCCAAGTCAATTCTGTTTTGCCCATGACAGTAATTGATGAGTGATATCTCTCTGTTCTTGTCTCAACTCAGGAGTCTTTTGTTATATTTTCTCTCCCCTGTCCAGCTGAGGAGGGAGACTGATAGAGTGGCTTTGGTGGGCACCTGCCATCCAGCCGAGGTCAACCCATCACAATATATTTGAGAGGCATTTTTTACATATGTGCTCTTCAACCATCATGTTTTCATCAACTGCTAGATTAAACTGAAACCTTATTAAAATTACATGCCAAAAGTATGTAATTTTAACTTTTTAAAAAAGTAGATTTACACTTTAATTCATACAATTTTTTAAATATTTTTTTTCTTTTCTGCAACACCTCTATTGCTTATTTAGGCTTTCTTCTTCAACTATCATCTTCTGAAGTGCATTTTTAGTACTTGAACTTGTCCCTCTTTGGCTGAATCTGTTCAGAAAGAACTACAAGACTAGTTTTAAATTGAGTTTTCTTTTATCAGTTTAAATTCAGATTTTAGGGATCTCTCTGTTCTTTTCTCCCTATATCAATAATATAAATAGATTCCATAACAACAGGCTCTCCCTTAATCATTCTAGGATATTAACCTCCCACATGTTCTTGACAGGCAGAACCTTTACTGACTCCTTTAATTAATTAATTTTCACTTGTCTATTTTGCCAATCTCAGATTGCTTATCATGAACATAAGAATTTTATATATTAAGTTTTAGTCCATAAGAACGCAGCTAATGTACTAGGAATTATGAAATGCAGCCTAACCTTCAAAAGAAATTACAACATATCTCAGAAGTTAGAGGAGAGGTTTTTTGGGACAACAAGCCAGATAATAAGAAAAGCCTAAACTAGAGCTGCTAAAATCAGCATGGGACTCTCATGTCAAACAGAAGTATGACTTTAATCAATATTTCACAGGAAGACACATAAAAGAACCTCAAAAGTAAAACACTGTGATTCACCAGTGCTCTGGATATCAACATTATTTACTTTGGTTTGGGTTCAGTAAACCAAAACACACCCACATTACTTCGTCATCTAGATCAATACCTTTGAGGCATCACAGGACTACCATAATTGAAAGGCACAATGGAAGACATAGTCCAGGCAAGGACACTGTTCACTTGAGGATAATGTATCATGAAATTCCTGAACGCTGACTTCTCTGAGAGACAATGGTGGTACACATGGACACAGTGCAGTACTGTACTGTTTCTGAAAAAAATTCCTCAAGACATAAATATTCTCTTTTAAATGGAAAATAATATAACACTGATAATTCATTTGACAGCAATTTCTTTTACTTTTTTGAGAAAAGTGATTCTGATACCGAGGTATTTCCAGAAAGAAACAAATCTTGTTTCTCCGTCAGCTTTACTCATCAGTCAACTTCTACTCAAGCTTGAGTCATTCTGACCACTGTCACCATGCCCAAGAAAGGCAAATGATGTTAGCATCAGTTTTTGGTGAAGTTAATGAGACTGGATAAGCCTCATAACTACCTGCCTATTCTGTACAGTGATACCTGAATATGACAGATCACAGATTTGTATTTGAATAGATGTCTGAACCTCAACCTCACTATGAAAAACCTGATAAGAGAACAGAGGCAGACGACTCTCAGGAGTTCTTGACTACGAACCTTGTTTAAACTATACAACATGCGGACTTTGAATACAAAGTTGGAAAATTTGTATTATATTTTAAATAGATAGTGAAAGACAAGTTAAAACAGCCTGCAGCTAATAGACTTTCTCCAGGTCCTACCAAATAGACATTCTCCAGGTCCTAGCATTCAGATTATAAGAAGCAGCCTAAACTGCACCTAAATTGTCTCCACAGTAAAGATTTCTCCAAGGAAATAAATTGTTGGGGTTTTTAAAACCATCTTTTAATTGTCATTTATAAGTTGAAAGGAAATTCAGCAATTTTTGCTTTTTCTTTCACCTCACATCACTCCTGTTCATCTTATGCAGTCTCAAAAGGTGGTGCCATTCAGAGCTAAGGTTCTGCTTTAAACTGGGGCTAGTTACGAGTTCCCAGGACAACTCTTACTACCTAGTTCACTAAAACTTCTCCCAGGGGTGGTGGTGGTGGTCCTACCTGCCAGCTGCTCTTAATTAACATTGTCAAATCTTTCCTATTTTTTCAACATTTCTGTAGTTATGAAACTTTACATAATGCACTGAACAGTTTGGATTTAATCCTTAAATTGTCCACGTCTTGACACAAACTTCAACAATTACAGGAAATAAATAGAGAATATGACCTATGAAGCCTGTAGTATCAACCAGTTCTGGAAACACAGCAGAGCTAATAATGTCACAAAAAAATGAATTTCACATCAAATGTCTGAGTTAAGAATACAGGGATAAATTTGTCTCTGATAGTACTCATTGTAGATATACCAAGGATAAATTTTGGCTTTTGTGTCAGCAACAGCTAACATTCTTTGTTTTCAAAAGTACACAGAGATGTCACATACACTACCTTGAAAAGTTAATGAAATTAAGAGTAAGGCTGAAGTTCAGGAAGTTAGCCTACAGAATGCTGCTGGTCAATGTTCTCTTTAGTTTTTCAACAAGCTGAGCAACTGGAGATCCCAAATGAGCACATGATTGTTGCTACTTTGTCAGAAAAAAACTAAGAAATTCACACATTTAAAAATACACCAACAGTCATTTTTTGGTACTGTATAAAATCCTCCTTTCAATTCCTTACCTACCTCAACAATTCAACATGTCCCAGATTTTCTCTCCTGCCTTTCAAGAGGTGATGTGTGTATCCCTTGCCAGAGCCTGTGATTTCACGCATCTGTTTTGGAAACCAGTGCTTCCCACGTGCTGCTACTGGCAGGAAAGGACATCATCATTGCTGGTTTTCAATTTTCTACAGTCCTTTGCTTTATCCCTACTCGCCATTTCCCTTTCCAGTATCTTCCTTTACACTGCACAACACTTTTTACAATCTTCTTTTACCCTTCTCCCTTTGCACTGTTTCTCTCTTAACTTCTTTTCCTTCTTCCTTCTCAGTACATCTCTGTTTATTTTAAAGTACACTTCTTGTTCTTCTAAGTCTTCCCATTTCTCATTCCTTTATCTGAGTAACCACTCATTGTGATTTAAGAAGACTACTGTTGGAAACCCCTTTGCAGCATGGAAGCTACCTCACTCTTCAGGACTGCTCCATAAAAATGAGCTTGCCACAGCTGATACCTGTTCAATCTCATAATCCAGTTCTCACCAATGTCAGAAGGAACATTTCCACTGATTTTTCAAGGGTGCTAGATTGCAGTGTTACCTTTTTTTATTTCAAATTCTAAATGCTCACTCTCTTTTTTTTTTTTTTTTAGGTCTCTAATTCAATCCCTGATGACAATAAAGATGACCATCATTGAACAGCATGGGTTTTCTTTAAAGTATGACTGACGTTAAAAGTAAAATTAATTTTTAAATGAGCCTAATTTCCTATCAGCTATAATGTTACACAATTAATATATATTCTAAACTTTATCTCAAGCATATACCAGATGCACTCCAAAATACCACTTTTGTTTACTGTTTTCAAATATGTAATATTTTTAAAATGCACCAATTTACCTTAACATATTATAGAGCGGTATTAGAATGTGTACTACCAAAAAAACAAATGAGGGTGATTATGTTTTCAGCAATCATAATTATTTTGAGGCAATAATAAATTACTTTACTCCATAATTGGGGGTTAACCATATGCCAAGTTTTCTTCTTATAAAAATTTGTGACAAAAAAATTAATTACATTCACTTTTTAATGGTTGGCATCTCTGTCTGTCTCTGATAATACATTCTGGCTGCAGTGACAAAAACTAGGACATCAGTGAGAAAATGGTAAATATCAGGACAATTTGTAAAACGATACGGTGGACTCAATTTTTGTCTATCTACCATTTTATAGAAATGAAGTTGTGGATGCCCCCTCCCTAGAGGTGTTTAAGGCCAGGATGGATGAGGCTTTGAGCAGCCTGGTCTAGTGGAAGGTGTCCCTGCTCATGGCAGCGGGGTTGGAACTAGATGATCTTTAAGGTCCCTTCCAACCCAAACCATTCTATGATTCTATGATTCTATGATTCTATGATTCTATGATTCTATGATTCTATGATTCTATGAAATACACCGTAAGGCTCCAATCTGCAATTACTTACAAATCAACTTTAATGTGTCTGTTAAAGAAAAATGTTTGTAGTAGTAAATTAAATATGTACACATTTGCCAAAACTTGAAAAAAAAAAAAAAAGCAATAAGGGTTAAAAACATAACAAAAAGAATTGATCTGCAAAGATTTATATTTCTGTTTTCAAGTCTAGTACCAATTACAAGACAATAGCCCTTAATCATCATCAGTCCCATTGATTTAATTGGAAGTTATACATATCAAGCTGTTCCAACACTGGACCAGAAGACCTTTGCTGTTGAGTATCTGGATTCAGCTGTGCATGAATATCTGTCCCTGCAAGGAAGCTCAATCTGCTCAAACCCTCTGTCATCTCAAATGGTACTATAGGTCAAGACTCGCATAATTTAACAAGAGATGTGCATAACTAAGATTAATCCTCTTAACCTGATCTTCCAAATGCTAAACATTCACAACTATCCATAAAACTTCGTTCTAAGGTATAATCTAAACAGCAAGTCACAAGTTTCTGAAAGACTGATACTGACAAGCTTATCAGTATTTCAAAAGCAAGTGCTCTACACATAAGTGAGGTATACGATGAGACTAGCATCTCTCAGGTCCAGGTGCAGTGGTGAATTTTTTTAAAGCTAACACCAGAACTTTTGGAAATTATTTTTGAACAGAGAGCTTGCAAGTATATCTTTCAGAAGAGACCAAACCGGTGAGTAAAACTGCTTTTCTCTGACTAGATATTTATATCTAGTATGCTTACTGCCATGGTATTCAAGGATATAAGACAAAACTGTTCTACTCAGTAAAATCTGATAATCCATATCAGATAGATAATATGCATTATATATTATTGCTGTGGGCTAGATCTCAATGTTTCACTTGGGAATTAAGCAGTTAACATCACCAGAGCAAGATCTAAAGAGGAGCAAAGGTGAAGTCTGCGAGGCTACATCTTTGAACTCTCTTAAGGAATCTGCAGTATTGGCATCACTCCAGATTTTAATTTGGGTATATTCTGAAAGTCTAATCATCTTCTTTAGGGAATAAACCCCTGACCATCACACTGTTAAATTCTAATGCTCTTGCTCTGCCTTTCTGTGTCTGATGCTTTTATTTTCTTTGAGGGAGATGTGGGTTGTTTAACTGGTCCAGGATAGTATGTTTTAGGACTCATACACTGGCTTATTATCTTTGTATTCATTTCATGTGGGCCATTTCCTTTATTATTATCACTAATAAAACTGTAGTCTGAATTCTTGCTGTTTGTAACATTTATATGAATTGGGCCACCTTATATACTGTTGTTATTAAATATTGCCAACATGCCAAAAATAAATTGAGTGCTAAACAATTTAAATACAAATAAGCACAAAAATACAAATAGATCAGTGTGTCTGTCAGTAGCTCTGAAAGATGATGTAAATTATGTCCTAAGACATAAGTTTGTTCAGTTTTTACTCTGTGGACCAGTTTATTAAACAGAGTCTATTACAAGCATTCAGCTATAAATATATGAATTAAACCAAATTTCACTGTTGATGAGCACCAAGAAAGAAGAAAATACGTAAAATGAAGTAAGCTACTAGATTCTGTACTTATTTGGGGAAGATTTTTAATTAACATTTAGTGAAGGAAACTAGGAATCAAAATACTTGAAGTGTATTTTTAGTGGTCCACTAATGCAAGATATAATGATGAGAACATATTTAAGGTTATGTTTTCCTTGTCATAGTAAGATGCTGATATTGTTTACTTGCTTCATAAGTATGAGTTTCCTTCCATAATGTTTTAGCAGCAATGTGCCACAGAAACACACAGGACAGAACAGAAGGCTTTAGTGGCCTTATTGCATTGTTTTGGTGTCACTGTGGAAACATTCCTTTGTTCTCACTATCTACAGAAACAAACATATGTATTTTTATATAGCTAAGAAGCTAAATTCAAACCAAATACCTTAATTTGGGCAAGAATACAGACTTCCCCTAAGCTTATCTTGAATCACAAGGAAGTATGTAAGCAGACTTTCATGTTGAAATAAAGTGCACCCACATATAATTAATCTCAGGCTTGGGTCAGGGATATTTTTTATTTTTCTCTATTACAAAAAAAACCCCAACATTATAATACACCAAACAACAGCTTTAAAAGGCAGGTTAACTATCATGTTTTATAGCATTAATCAATATACTTTACAGAAAAGCAGATCTCAACTCAGTAAGTCCTAGTGTGGAAAACATATTAGTCTTCTACCGTCCAAACCTTTAACGCCTTATAAGAAAAAAAAGCAATGTATGTTTCTCAAACATCCTGGCCTATGTGCAAAACTGATCTGGTACAAGATATGCCTGGGCATCTCAGCACCTGCTGCTTTACAGCTTTCTGGCTTCCCATCTGACTCAACTCCATTCATCTGGAAACCTTTGAGTGGAGGCAGACTAGACAGTACCTCATCTTCTATACTAGCATTTTGGTAAGGCTTACTTTTTCATGGTACAAGAGAGAAAAAACTTTGCAATATTCCAATTACAAGAACTTTTCTTGTTTCTGGCTCATAGATTCAGCTGGGAGACCTCCTTGGTTACCTCAGCATGAAGACTGCTTCCCAGATGGGAATATCCCATATGTGTCTATACTGCAGGCATTTTTAGGGCACCTGAGCACTAGGAATGAGCCAACACCAGCAATGGTATCTATACCACAAGCTCTCTTGTATCCTTTAGTAAGGCCTTTCTAGCACTTGGTGCATCTCCCCCTTGTATTTTGCACATCCAAAGCCCTGAACCACTACTGAACTCTACATAAAGAGCCCTGTCCATTCCTCTCCTTCAGCTGCCTGTGACTTTTCCTATGTGACAATCAGGTATTTGTGATGTGAAAACAGGCCCCATTGAAGCCCAGGCAGGAACAGGTTTACCACCATCAAAGTTAGGGTCACTGTGTCTGAATAGCACTGGTCATCCACAATTAGCACTGCAAGTTCATGATGTCCTTTAAATGAGTCATTAAGAATTTGAAAGATAATCTTCCTGGTTCTACACCAAATTTAATAGAGGCACTAAAGAGAAGGCATACCCACCTCTGGACCCCATCCTAGTAGAGATGCAGGTTGTCTTAACCCGTGGAAGATGGCCTGGGGTAAAGCAGTTTGAGTCTGACAAACCCATCATCACATTAATCACAGAGCATTGTGGAGACAATGCACTGGCTAGCTGAAATCAGGTGGCTGTGATAGGACAAGACTTACTAGCAGTCCCCACAAGACTGACCCAACATTAGAATCCATCGAATTCACAGTGGCCTACTGTGCAATTCACAATCCATGTGTGCATTTACCTTCTGCCTCACTGTAGTCTTTGGAAGGTCCTCACCTATTTAGTGACAAATTTGAGTACAATTTTGATGGACATAGTTTCAGCAACAAAAGTTATGAAAACCTAAATTTTAAGTACATTGAAGAGATCATTCCTCTACATCCACACCTGGTATCATGACTATTAACTTACCTACCTCAAAGCTGAAAATCTCTTTCATTCTCAATTCATCTATCTCACCTTTCCTTCTAAATCTGTCCTCATCTTCTCCCAATAATTATATCCCACTTTTCTCCATTTACTGTCCTCTAAGCTTAATAAACTTTTCCAGGTTTTACCATAAAAAGCAGGACAAGAACATCCAACCCATGCTGAAATTCCTTGCTCATTCATTAATAAGGCTCAACATCAAACAGTTAAACCAGTTCTTCTCTCCTGTACTCTTTCCTATCTGTCTGCAAGGGCTGGGACATACTTTACAGTGGACCCAAGCCCATGCAACTGCTAAAAAAGTAAGTTTTATACAACACTATTTAGCTGTATCCTAGGCTCCTCTGCATGAAGGCTTATGCCATTTCCACCATCTATATTCACACACATCTTTTCTTACCCATCTGTTTCTGTTTGGCCCTCCTCCAGTAGTCATTCCAAAAGTATGACTCTGAACCTGCGAAACCAGTGAGTAGGCACCACTGCTGTGCTCACCACCTAGTATGGAGCAAGAGATAGTTGCCCAAGCACCTGCTAACTCTGAGTGCCTCACTGGAGGATGTCATCCAGCCACACTCCAGCATTTCTCCTCCCTCCACATGCTCCCCAGCTCTGACACCAGATGCCTCTGCTCTATCTTGCAAATATACTCTTGGTCCAATCATTCTTTCAGTGTCATCTGAGCATGCTTTTTTACATATTA
This sequence comes from Antrostomus carolinensis, assembly GCF_000700745.2. Taxonomy (NCBI): domain Eukaryota; kingdom Metazoa; phylum Chordata; class Aves; order Caprimulgiformes; family Caprimulgidae; genus Antrostomus; species Antrostomus carolinensis. The sequence goes on from NW_010294661.1 coordinate 57,869, forward strand.
GAAGCTAAGAGCTTGACCCAGAATAAGGGTATACAGTGATGGCATTTGTTTTCTGGGGTGAGAGAGGGAAAGGATAGATTTAAAGTCTAATTCTCATTAAGTCCAGGAAACAGCCATATTGGGGTTTTAAAAAAAATTTTTTAAGAATACAAACATTACTTGCTGTCACAAACAGTGATACTGTAAACAAGGAGTAATATTTTAAAACACCAGTAATTCTTATCCAAGGGCCCTTGGGGTAATCATGACAATGTGAAGCTGGGGAAAGGTTTGTTTGTGGGAGTATATCCCATCTTTGCCCCATTTTTCTCTTCTGTAACCAACACCTAAAAACTGTATTCCTTTTATTCCTTTGCCCTGTATGGTCTTGCCTGCAGTTCCTCAAACTGAGAAGACACAAACAGATTCCCCAGTGTTCTGCTGTTTCTCATTGTCCAACATATTTGGGCCCCTCTAGTTCAAGAAGGACAGGGAACTGCTTGAGAGAGTCCAGCACAGAGCCACCAACATGATTAAGGGAGTGGAGCATCTCCCTTATGAGGAAAGGCTGAGGGAGCTGGGTCTCTTTAGCTTGGAGAAGAGGAGACTGAGGGGAGACCTCATTAATGTTTATAAATATGTTAAGGGCGAATGTCAGGAGGATGGAGCCAGGCTCTTCTTGGTGACAACCAAGGACAAGGGGCAATGGGTGTAGCTGGAACACAGGAGGTTCCACTTAAACTTGAGAAGAAACTTCTTTACAGTAAGGGTGACAGAGCACTGGAACAGGCTGCCCAGGGGGGTTGTGGAGTCTCCTTCTCTGGAGACATTCAAAACCTTCCTGGACACCTTCCTGTGTGATCTCATTTAGGTGTTCCTGATCCAGCAGGGGAATTGGTCTAGATGATCTTTCGAGGTCCCTTCCAATCCCTAACATTCTGTGATTCTGTGATATTTAGGTCTTTCCCAATAGCGCTGGAATAGGCTCTTGAAGCAAGTAACCCAAGAAGTCTGTGTCTTTACCCACATGAACTAGGGCAGCTGGAAAACCAATTTAGCTGAAAATCTAGCTATGATCTAGTGGATGTCTGGTAAGTGATAGTGGTCTCAGTTTGGGAGGAGCAGGTAGTCTGGTGTCTGTGTAGACCACAGTGGAAGTGGGTGATGGAAACTGCACAGATAGCAGTGTCTTACTGGTTCATTACAGTCCAGGCCTGCAACACTAGAGGAGGTGCCGTACTGCTCCTGGGTAATGGTCCTAGGCAAGTTGGCGATATGGTACTAGTACTAGAGGTTCTCTGTTGTCTGCACATAGCTAGAGGACTTTCTGCCTTTTAATCTGTAAGAGGACAATGCAAAGAGCTAAACAGTGAGAACCGTCAGGGTATTTTGAGGAACGTTCTGTCAGGAAGGGGTATGTGCAACCCAGTTCTGTTCTCAGTCTTCTATAAACACAGATATGGGCTAAGATTGCAGAAATTTTTGCTGAAACTGAATCAGAAAACATTTTAATATTGTTTAATTATACAATCTGAAATCAAATAAATTTGAGGTAAGAAACCAAATCTGTATCTGAATACCCCTAGAATTTGGGTCACCTCATCACTGAATATGATTCACACATGACAAGTCTTCAGAAAGTATATAATGTAAAATCCCAAACTCAAGTTTTTGTATGTGAAACAGAATCTCAGGAAGGGAAAGTAAAAGAGACAAACTATAGAAATGAGGTTAGCAGGTAACCATGCAGGAGCTGGTCACCTGTGAGATGCAAATTCCTGCACCCAGGCACCAGAAAAGTCAGGGAGCTGACTGGCTGGAAAGCAGTTTTGCAGAGAAGGACCCAAGGCATTGGGACAAGTTGAGCATGAGTCAGCAATCCACATTTGTGGCAAGAAAGGTCAACAACATCCTGGTTGTATTATGAATTTATTGCCAGCAGGTTACTGGAAGTGATTCTTCTCCTCTAAGCATCACTGGTGAGGTGACACCTGGAGTGCTGTGTTCAGTTCTGGGCTCCTCGATATACAAGAGAAATGGACATACTAAAATGAGTCCTGCAAAGGTCCACAAAGATGATGAAGAGATTGAAGTATCGTTCAGACAAGGAGAGGCTGAGAGAGCAGGGACTGTTTAGCCTGGGGAAGAGAAGGCATAGGGGAATCTTACCAGTGTGTATAAATGCCTGATAGGGACAAGTAGATAAGAGGTAGTCAGACTCTTTTCAGTGATATTCAGTAACAGGAACAGAGGTAACAGGAATAAATAATGGGCAGAATACAGGAAATTCCATTTAGACATCAGAATTGTTGGGGGTTTTTTATGGTGAGGGGGATAAAACACTGGAAGAGGTTGGCCAGAAAGTTGTGGAGTCTCCATCTATGGAGACATTCAAAGCCCAGCTGGACACAGCACTGAGAAATCTGCTCCAGCTTACTCTGCTTTGAGCAGGTAGATTGGACTAGATCTGCCCCAGTTGTAACTATTCCATGATTCTGTAATTCTACATATGGCAATAGAAAGTCATTTTGGAGACAGATGAATTCTGAATATGATATCAGGTAGGCTTAGAAATTGTCAGGATGGTTTAAGGGTGGAGGCTAACTATACGTATTACATTTATGTATTACAATATATATTAGTATATATTAGAAATATATTCCAAAATAAGAATATAATATTCTTAAACAAAAGAAAGAATTATCTGAGAATGTAACACAATTTGTATCTTAGAGATTTGAGCAAAAATCTCAGATTAGAATTGCAAAAATTCAAGTATAAACTGATGACATATCAGTTAAGCAAAACAATATTATATAACAGTGATAATTAGTATTCAGACATGTAAGATTTAGAAGATAACAAGAAATTTGAAGCCAGTGCTGTATTGAATATTACTGCCTGGAAAGAAAAGTTCTAAAGTAAAAATGCAAGACTCCACCATGCAACTGCTCAGTTGTCTAACATCCTCTGACATTTCCTCTGGGTTGTCTTTCATCCATTATTCACCCCATTAACATTTGCAAAGCTGTCTAATTGTACACCTCTGATTGCTCCTTGAGTCTTTAATTTGTGGTGATGTCCAAGAAAAACCTTGACAAAATTAGGCAGCAGCGATAGAGTGGTCACTGCTTGCAACGTCGACCTCAAATGCCTTCCAGTTTGCTTACGCATCACTATCAGCATGCTTTCCACCTCTTCTATGGTACCTACAATCCTAGTTCTTTGCAGTTAGAACTGTATTTTGATCTGTATGTCTGTCTTAGTTGATGGTAGGTACCGACATCTATGTCCAGAAGACGAGATCAAGATGCCACTGAGACAGTAAAATTTTAAAAATGGTAATATTTATTAAACAGACAGATGTAATTAATTTAATATTACTTAAAGGCTATCTCCTCTAGGAGGGCTCAGCTTAGGGAAAAGACAATGCTAACTCTCAACTTATAAGGTCTGCTGAAGCCCTTTCATGTGACTCATGAGAACCTACTGAAAATAAAAGCTACGCTTTTAGTTTCACACTGAGAATTTACACATTAATCCTAAATTGCTCATCCACTACACAAAGTACACAAGCGCCTGCCCTGTCCCTCACATCCAGGCACTGTTTGGTACACTACATTGGACTGCTGTAGCAAAACTGAGCTCGTTCATATTAAGTAAGTTTTTGAACAAGCCTGAAATCTTGTCTCTTCATCTGACATTTTAAAATTATTCATGTTTAAGAAAGTATTGGACACTCTTGCAGAGGCAGATAATTCAACAGAACTGGCCACTGTTCATTCATGATACATTCAAACCATCTCTTTCTTTTGTTATCTTTAGTTGCTAACATTCACAGTTGGGCATTTGAGCCTCATTCAACACTCTGGTCACTTAACACAACACTTTTGGTTTCACTGGTTGCATAAAAGATTGATGCAAACCAGTGCAAACTGTTTAAACCACGGTATTTAGTATAGCTAAGGCAATTCAGAGTGGCTGAGCTTGTGCTCCTGCCATCAGAGTGAACTGTGCACTACGTATACTCAGGCTTCTTTGTTTAAAAAAAGGCAGAAAAGTCAATGAATGTTTTGTGTAAAATCTACAGGAGGATATAGTCCTACAGCATTTTGCAGCTGTTAACTATATGTTTTCTTTTTCCTCCCAAGACTGTGCTTACAAACAGTAGTCAAATACTATTATTGCTATAACTGAGACACCGGTACCTGTTAGAACAGTGAAAACAAAAAACACCAGAGTAGAAAGGAAAATTTAAAAACAATTCTTGTCAATGGTAGAAGGACAAACAAAAGGTTTTACAAACAGATAAGGATCAGGAGGATTTTGAGGGAGACTGTAGTCTCTTGGTGTGATGGATGGAGGCGAGCTGATGACAGATGAAGCACAGAGAGCTGCAAAGCTAAAAGATTTCTTTGTCTCAAGTATGTTCACGAGGGAGAAAGAGGGAAACATGCCAGAATCAGAGAGAAGTTTCCTGGAGGCAGAAAATGAAAAATTAATGAAATGAAGAGTGACACCAGAATAAGTAAAAAGGAATCAGTCAGTGAAAAGAAATGTACAGTTCTAGTATTGGATGGCCTATATCCCAGCATTCAGAAAGATATTGTATTTATACATTTTAACTAAGTTGGGAACTAAATTTATTACCATCAACAGAAAAGGCAGATGACTGACTTCCCACACTTACCAGAGTTCATTAGAGGTTCAAGGATGGGTAAAGAGAGACTTCAGGGTGAAAGACTTTAGAACGGTGTGGATTAGAGTACAAAGAGCGGGCAGCTCTGAAACAAGACAGACTGAGCACTGGCTGCAGTAGCCAGTATTTTCACACTGCATGGCTAAATAAAGGTAAAACTTTGTAGATTAAAAGTTTGTGTACATAGACTTGTGAATAAGGGTTTCAACACTTCAATTTAAGAGAAGTTTTAGATAACAAAATTATCAAATTTAAAAATTATTACCTGGATTCTTAAAATCTTTACATAGAAAAGTATTATACGGATATATATGTTTGCATTATTTTGAAGTGTAATTGCAAATCAGTTGATATACTAATAGTTTATAAATCAGGATTCACACAGCACAAACTGAAGACAGGATATGTGTAAAGTTACGAACAATTATATCAGACTCAGAATCTGCCAAAGAAATAGAGAAAACCCCATATTTAAATGTGTGACTTAAATTAGTAAAGACAGGAAATCTGGGCTGAAAATTTCATGATGGCTGGACATAATGGGCTAGAGACTTAAGTCATTACGTTGATATCTAAATAAGTTACAAAAAAACATGCAGTTATCTAAAGAGAGGAGATCATTAATGACATAAGGATAAGGAAGAAAAAAATTGAGATTTGGGATCACAGCATTTTTCCCAGCATTACGACCAAGATTTTAAAAATAAAAACCGAATTTCTAGAACTATGAAATGATATTTGAAACAATTTACCATAAAAAAATTGAAAACAGACACATAGAAAAATAGAATTAAACACTGCATAGGTCACACGCAGGCTTTGTTAGATCTACTAACTCAATGTGCATATTTTACAGTACCAACTAGAAGACACAGTGAGATGTGGAATCTCCTCATGTTAACCATGATACAAACCTGTAAGCACCTGCTCAACATACCTACTTTCTACTGCAGTCAATTAAGCAATTTGTGCCAATTTGTATTCGCTAATAAATACAAATCATTACAAATTCAGAGTAGCACTTTGCTTCTCAGATGGTACTACTGTACAGCATTGTATAACTAAATAGTAGCTACTCCTTGAGTGAAGTAAAAATGCAACAAGTTGAGACACTATGACAGAAGAATAGGCATAAAGAGAGATAAAATACTCTTAGACAGGAATAGGATTATGAAAATGAATCATGTGCTATTCATTGGTATTAATTAATTCAACATTGCTGACGTTTTTTAAAACCACACTGAGGCAATAAAGTAATATTGATCTTCTCAATTTCTAGAGACCAAAACTGTTAACATTAAAATAGAAATTATGGAAGATGGAATGAAAATAATCAGTAGCAGTCTGCATATTGCTACTCTGTGCACAAAAAAACGCTCTGTTGACTGCAATTACAAAGCATACTAATCCATGAATATTAACTAAATCTTTTTTTTTCTGGTGGGGAAAGTCATTCTCAGAAGTGAAACAAACTTCACTCCCACTTCTCATATTGCATCACCATCAAGTTGTTCATTACTATGACCAATATCTTTTTTTTATTTCACCATCAGCCAAAAGTGCACAATGCCTTTGCTTTTGTCAAGTACAGAAGGATGTTACTTCTCTTCTTTTCAAGTATATATATTGGTGTGTATTTATTTCAGTGAATGAGGCCAGGGAAACAGGCCTCTTACACTACAAACAGAACTACAAAGGTTTGTGACAGTCTTCATTAGGAGTTTGCTTCACAGTTTGAGGTTAGCCCTGGAGAAGGCTCTCTTTCTCCTACCAATGCGCAACCACATCGCTTGCAGAGTTGCTTTGTGCCAGAACTGCTCAATGTAACAGCAGAGTCGAGAGTAAGATGAGAATGTGTGGCACCCAGCCCTGTGTTTAAATTCACCAGGCAATCCCTCCTATTTGACAGAGACAGCCAAGAGAGAAGCTAGTAGTAACCGCTAAAACATGCCAGCTGTTTATTTGGCTTTCTTCCCTCGCAGATTACTAAACAGCACAGACTGAAACAAAGGATTAGGAATGCTTATGATTTCATTTTGCTAGAAATGCCACAACTAGAAGGGGATCTCCTGTATTATAAATTAAGTGTGATATTTTATTTTTTCTACCTATTTCAAATAAAACAAAGTCCAATCAGTTAAATAACATTAATGCAAACAAATTTAAATGTCTGGAATTTTCAGGAGAAAGCTTTTACAATCTGATTCCAAGCAATCACCATATCACTCTGTGCTACACTAACTGCAATAGGAATTCAATATTTGAGTTTTTGATACTTGTTTTCAAGATGCAGTGGGACAGGGTGCTAGATAATCTCATTGAGGCTCCCTTTCCCACAAAAGGTTGGAGTAGATAATATTCCGAGGTCCTTTCTATGGGGGACCTGGTCAATTCTATGATGATTGAAACATTATTTTTGAAAGCAAATTTCAAGATGCTTTCTAACTCGGTTCTCTTAGTACCTTTTTCCCTTGCTTTCTAACTCGGTTCTCTTAGTACCTTTTTTGCTTCTCAACAAGTTTAAAAGCAGTACACTGGAATTATACGATAGCTATCAGTGCAAACTGATTTTCTTCATCAAGTAGTAGGGAGTGTATAATCTTGTGCACTGGACTGATCATGCAACTCGCTGCTGCTTTAGGCAGGCAGTTAACGTAATTGCCCATCACAGAGATTCTTACACTGATCTCACACTAGAAAGAGGTGGCAACTGGTTTCCCATTCTCTCATTTACTGATATGAGCTTTATGTTGCTACCACCAGAGCTGTCTGCAATGCACGACTCTTTATAACTTTGTTTACATGGGACAAAATACAATTTGTTTAGTACAGAAATCCAGCTTAAACTTAAGCTTTAAATGTTCATTGAAAACCAAAACAATTCAAAAAACTTATTTCCTCATAAACGAATAGTGCTAGAAGTCAATTTAAGAAACAGAACAGGCAGTTTACAAACTATTTAAAAGGTATGCTTCCTCCCCTGAGTAGTTCTTGGTGCCCTAAATGAGAAAAGTGTACAGATCTTAATAGAAACAATTATCAGCAGAGGCTTCTGCTTTCTAATTGAAGTAGAGATGCCACTGGAACACAGCTTTTCTTTGTCATGTTGTAATTGGAGTTACTCCTTATGCATTTATGTATGTGCACGACAGAGAGTGGTCCAAACACCAACATTATGTGATTATTACATGTAAATAAACATAGCTGCTTTGTTTAGCCTTTTATGAGTGTAAATGTACATTAAAATGGTAAGGTAGCAAGTAATCAATCCACTAGTCTCTGTCCACACAACAGATAAAGCAAAGACCATGTCAAAAAATGTTTTCTCACTTAACCTTGAATGATATAACCTTTAAATTATATTGTCACTGCTTTCAATTCTCTTTTTCCTGGTATTGCCAAAAGCAATGCCCATTATAGCCACTGATGTTTCATGAAAATGGTTCCTCTAAGCATAAACATGTAGCAGTAGCTTTAAAAGGGCTGAAGAGAATATTTTATAAACTGTACTGCTGATACATAGAGCCAAGCGCTCAATAGCCTATTGCATCTCTCAGTTTTTTGAGACTGCTAGCATTCATTGACCAAATGAATATACATAATACAAAAGACTCTGTATAAGCTCATCACCCTAAATTAAATGTTGTGAACTGTAAAGGAGGCCTAAGGTACTGAGTTCAAATGTAGGTACCTTAATTGTATAAGAGTCAAATCAACCCGCACATGTCTTTTAGCACCCATCTTGAAGGAACACTTGGGCAAATTCCACTTTTTACACTGCTGAGGCTTTTCATGTCACCTCAACAAAGTTCAGGGCAGCTGCTACACTACATTCCTTGGGATGTTTCCCCTATATTTAAACAACAACAACAAAAAAATGAGTTAAATATGTTGTATAACAGTAATGTGCTTATTTGTTAACACTTCTCTAATGCACATAAGTCTCCAATCTGAGTATGTTCTATTAACCCAAGGAATACAGAAAATTAAGCATTTACAATTCAGATCATATTGACTTGATATGTCATTATACTGAGCTCTTATGTCACAAATGTGGGGTTTTATCTCAAGCCCAAGCAAATCTGAGGACATTGCAGATGCAATACAATATTCTTGAAGATAAATACTTAAGTGCACAGCTGGACAATCTTAGTGGTAGTGTACAAGTGAGAAACATGAAGGAAGATGCTTGCAGACAAGATGCGGCCGCTAGCAGGTGAGAGCAGAGGCTAACATAAACTTTGCTTTGCCAGGCAACAATTGCAGCCAGGTCAGATCACTTTGGCAGAGGTCGAAGTGTCAGCAATGTGAGGGAACAAAGAAAATACTCCTAAGTACAGCAAGGCCTTGGTTTTATTCCTGTGTCTTCACACTTTAACTTGGGCTTTTTTGCCAGTAACAATATTCCTTTGGATCAAAAAATCACTCACCATGGTCTAAATTCCTGAGCTGACTCTGAAATCTACCATTCTCATTTTGTTTCTAATACTTTGTGCCTACAACTTGGCAAAATGCTGTTCAGACTCAAACTCAGAAACTTCTTAGTCACCTTGCTTGTAGCAATGTAAAACCTGTTTTTACACAACTACTGATAAAAACGATTTCCAGCTTTCATCCTGGACACCACATTTTTGAGGTACTGAGTGGATAGCACTAGAGAATGAACCCACATTAGCTCAGAAAGATTTACATAGGCAACATTAAGAAGTCTTTCCAAAATTATGCTAGAATGTCCTATTGATTTGAGAAAGTAATTCAGGCTTCAAACCTACCTCAATCCTTGTTAAGGGCAAAGAAATTTAGGAAGACAGATACTGAAATGATTGAGTGCATATGTGATATTTCATTGCCTTATCTACCATTTCATGTAAGCTTCCTGTGACAAATAAACAACCTGTATTAGTTTTAACCCTGACCTTATCTGGTTTCCTAGGGAAAAAAAAGAACATTTAGAAACTCAGAAGTGAGGTCTCCATATTAAACATAAAAAAACCATCACAAAACATGCCACATTTTGGAGAAGAGCAGCAGAACATCTCAGCTCCATCTATAAGACCAGTTTCTACTCAAAATGCCACAAGATGGCTCTGGTGGGTTTGGAAGTGTCCCCTGATCACTGCTTAGACCCGTGGATGACATTGGGCTGTTAGGCTTAGCTGGAACAGAGGGCTACTACACAGAGGGCAGGCAGTGACAGACAGGCAGCCATTCTCTGCAGTTCTTGCCTGGCTTGTGATTAATATTCTGTTTGTTCAGTAATTATGATACATAGTAGATTAATATATTAGTTTAATGCAAAATAGATTGATATGAAATAAGGGCAGAGATGATAAGACTGTCTCAACACATTTGGTGCACTCAGGGACACCAGAAGAGGCTGAAAGCTTAGCTATCTTGGAGCAACAACAGAGAAATTCATAGAAAATCGTATAGGTACCTAAATTATATTCATGTTTTTCCTGCCCAGGACCATCAGTCACTCCAAATTCTGACAAGGCTCTTGGACTAGATTCAACTTGCCTCCTTGGACCTTACAGGGAAATGCCGCACACAGTAGACTGTCATGATCTCCATAGCATGGCACATTTTTCTAATTAACATTAACCAGCTTTGAAATAGCTAACAGTACTGAAATGTAAATTATGATTAGTTGAAATAAGTTGAATACAATAGAATCAACTTACTGGGCTATTGTTGAAAGCTCCCCTCCAAAATTCAGCCAGCATTTCAGTCACACCTGGTTAATAGTTGAAAGTTACCTTTGTAAGCACTTTTGGGAAAGAAAATTTTGATTCTGCTACTTATGGTTGGATCTTAGAGATGAGAATACAACAGTTCCACCACAACCTCTTGTACCAGCTCAGTCTTCATTTAACGATCTCATGCTCCAGCAAAAGTGAACTGTATTCAACAAATGTATAAATTCCTTTATTGCTCAAGAGTGTCACCAACCTGAAGTAATGGGTGCACTAGAAATACATAAAATATAAAGCCAGACACAGAAGACTTTACTCTTTCCTATTGTAGACCATGTTTTACATCTGTTCAAAATTGCTGTGCCTGCTATGTAACAGGGCATGCACGGTGTGCCAAGGAAGAGTAACAGAAGCAGGGAGCTGGAGTCCCCACTCACTGAGCCCCAGAAGGGTTGGAAGTGTGTGGTGGTGAGGCCAGCAGGCAGACCCAGGACCTCCAGGTGCCATCCTCAGGCTATAAGCAAACTTTCAGCATGACACGGGATTCCATATTTCATCTGCCTTTGTAGCAACGGAATAATAATACTTCCTTTATCCTGGTTTTCCTCCTATCTTGTCTCTTCAGATAGCAATTTATTGTGCAGGTACCATTTTTCACTCTATGTCCATACAGCACAATAGGATACCAATCTCAGGGCATCAATGTGTTAATACTGTACATCTAATAATGAACTGAATATATATTCTCTATATTTTGAAGAGTAGTAATTATACTTTTTTCATAAAGCTGCACTTCTTCCTCTTTCCTTTAATAAAAATCCTCAAAATTCAGCTGAGAAAGCAGGAAGTTATTTATGTCTCCCTGACATGGGAGCATAGCTTGGTCTCAGATGTCGTTTAAAGTAGCCTCAAAGCTATTCAAAACTGTATCAGACTGGCTGCAGCCCCAGATCAATTGCAGTATAACTTCACCCTTCTTTTCCCTGAAGTCTTGGCAGCTTCAGGGACATGCTGGATGACCTGACTAGACTTCTTTCAGCTCGTACTTCAAGGAGTCTCTAACTGCAGAAATCTGGGAAATTTCTTGTTCCTTTGTAACACAGGAGCACTTCAGAGTTGACAGGAAAAGGGAAAAATTTTTTTTTTTTTTAAATAATAATTCTGTGGTATAAATTAAGAAAAAATTAAAATATCCACAACTATAAAGTTATATTGGTCAGAAAAGCCTCTTCCCAACCATGAAAAATTAACAGCCTGGCAGCATGGATTAATTATGAATTAATATATATGGCTACAGTGACCCTTAGCTCCCAATATTTTGAGTACACAGTGTTTGCAGTTACATATGCAAACATTGGCTATCTCCTCAGAGAATAGGTTTTCTTCTTAAGTGGAACACAAACAGAAACATGTTTTATAAATTTGTGTAGTAATCTCCTGATGTTTAAAAATATAATACTAATCAGAATAGATTGGGCATCTGTTGTGGGTTAACTGAGGTAGGGAGCTAAGCCCCACACAGCCACTCACTCACTTTTCCCAGTGGGATGGGGGAGAGAATTGGAGGGGTAAAAGTTAGAAAATTTATAGGTTGAGATAAAGACAGTTTAATAAATAAAAAAGAAAAAATTTTGCCCTGGCAAATTCCCTCCCCCCCCCGCCCTTTTATTGCTAAGCACGACATCACTTGGTGCGGGATATCCATTTGGTCAGTTGAGGTCAGCTGCGTCCCCTCTCAACTCCTTGTGTACCCCCAGCCTCCTCGCTGGTGGGGCAGCATGAGAAACGAAGGTTGTGATGCCTGTGCAGGCACTGCTTAGCAATAGCTAAAACATCAGTGTGTTATCACCACTGTTTTGGTCACATATCCAAGACACAGCACCATACAAGCTGCTACAATGAAAATTAACCTCATCCCAGCCAAGAGGAATACAGTATGCCTACTGGTGCTCTCTTGAACTCAGCACACCCTCGGGCTAGCACTGCCTACACCTGGTATATAAAAGGTACACAGCACCATCCAAATGTATCAGCTGTGGTGTGGAAGCTTTATCACTGCGCTGGGATGGCTGCTCAGCAAGGCTTACTCACTATAGAGCGTCATGCCAGTCACATCATTTCTACTTCCAGTAGTCACTCACACTGAAACAAGTCTTAAACCTTCTGGTAGCTTCAGGATAGTTTGGGTCTTTCTGTAGTGGGAGGTACTGATTTGCGTGATTATACGTCATACCATCTTAGGCCCATATAAAACTGACCATGTAGAAGGAAGACGCCTTCCCTCCTGCATGAATAGTGAGAAGCTAGTAATTACTTCAATCCATGTGTTATGGCTTTATCCCTCCTACAACAGCTATCAGGTAAGGGTAGGGAAACAACTTCTGCTAAGCACACTTCCTTCTTTCATGTGCTAAACATTCATGCTTAGCTACACATCTGGATCCGAACAGAACATCCTGAACAGAGGCAGCACAACATGTCCATTATCACTGCATGTCCATGAAGGGCTGAAGCACGCGAACAACAGTGAGGTTGTCCACCTTAAACATGATCCATACCACCTAATCCTAGAACTGGAACTCCAGTGCAACAAGGTGCTAAGGCATGTAAGCAAGCCTCAAAAGAGAAAGGCTTGAAGTTTTGCGTCTTTTTGGAACACTGTATCTGTCCCTCATCCCTGACTCTTAGTAGACTCAGATCTGTCTGGTGACTTAAGCACACAATCAGCATCACTATAAGTCAATATGTACAGCCACCGCTGTTACAGCAGTGCTTTTGCATGATGTCTGGTTTTCACTTGCATTTTCTTACTTCATTTAAGAATTCATTAGCTGCTAGTCCTCACATATTCCATGCTTCAACATACTTCTGACAGTGTTCTGGAGGCCAGGGTCACCCTTTTCAGGAGTGACCTAGTCTACAGCTAGCCCCAAGAACCAGGAGCAACTAAGACACGGGCAGCAAAGACTAGCCACATCTGACTAAAAGGCCCCCATACCCTCCTCAGTCACCTCTGAAAGATTCATGGTGCAGAGGTTGCTGTGGGTGCAGCATGGGTCAGAGAAGCCTTCAGGGCTATGACTCCCCTCTGGAGCTTGGCAGTAGTGTCCTGCAGGGCTTGGAGGTTACCTTGGAGTTGTGAAGGGTTCCTAGGGCAAGGTCAGGTGTCATGAAGAGGACAAGTTCCATAGCACCCACCATGGTGGCAAGGTCCTACACTGCCTGGGGGCCAGGCTCCACAGTGTTGGGAGGCCCGAGGGGAGCCCAGGCGGGGCTGAGAGGGCTGCTGGGGTGCTTGAGGCCTGGATGAGAGCTTAGTAGTACTCTTCATCAAAGATTAAGCTTATTCAGGTTTTTATCAGTTCATAAAGCAAAATTTATTTTCCTCTGATAATTCAAAATAGTCAAAATCTTCTGAAGACACTGGCGATCAGAAGAATGATGAATTTGTTTGACAGATGAATCTGTTTACTCCCTATTTAGGATCTGCCAATGGCAAATTGCTACACAGAGAAGTCAGAAAGCATAAGAATGAAAAAGTGTTTTCCACATCATAAGCTGCTGTTACCAGCGTTATGGCATCTCAGAAATGCCATGAATAACATCTTCAGGCTGTCACAAGAACAAGTGTGTTTTGCTCCTTTTTTCCTGTCGCCCACACCTTTGTCACACAAACAGGTAAAGTTTGCACTTCTGTTTCCCACTGCAGACTTTGCCATAGGTCTGAGTTATCTGCTTCTTTCAAACTTGATGTGCTTTTATTCTTGAATTATTTTCATGACAGCAGAAATCGTCAAATAAACAGGATTTGGGGTGGGGGATGGGAAGATAAGTGCCTAGATACCTCTTTTCCAAGCTCACAAGGCTTCATATATCATAAGTCACTTTCATGCCATATTTTATACTTGCAGAATGCACAGATATTATGAGGTAATTGTTAAAGTCATCTGTTAGGTCTAAATATACAATCCCATTAACAAATGACACGGACTGGAAATGGGTTTTTTAAGTCTCTCTCCCATATTATATTTTGAAAATGCAACCCCCTGTACTTTAATATTGGGTTAATATGCTGAATAATAATAATTTACATTTATATTGCAGCTTTCATCCTGCTAGATTGCAGAATGCTTCAAATTACATGCATACCACAGCACACAGATGCAGCTATCTCTGTGACAGGCATAAAGTGGGCAACAGCACAAGAGAGAGGAATTTTAGGGCTTAGGACAGTATGGTCAACCCCTAGACTTAAGCCACCAGCACAGCATCCTGGAGTCCACACAGAGCAGAATAACTTAGTTTCAAGTTAATGTCAGAAGTCCTTAAGCCTGCATACTTAGTCTTCTTTTAAAAACAGATGAGAAAAATCGGTACTGCATGAAGATGAACCAGCATTTCAATTAAAAGTACCACCATAGAGTTATTTCAAAAGAAAACAGAAAAGTAGGTTACAAACAATCTCTCTTGGATGCCTAAAAGCATAATGAAATAAGCAATTCAATTATTACTCTCTTTTTTCAGGAGAAAGAGGATTGGAGGGGATAGATAGAGAATGGAGACGAATGGTTCCGAGAAAGTTGATTTTAATCCAAAATAAAATTGGAACGGGTCCCAGTCAAGTGATCGGTCTGATTTCTATTCAGTTCTGCCAGCCCGAGTGAGTCCCAGTATCACTATTATGCCCAGTATCATGTGATTAGTCTCATTGAGAGCGCACAGTTTACATGCTGAAAGCTGATGGTATGAAGCCTTTAGCAAGAATAATTTGTACACCTGCTTTTTTTGGAAACATTTCAAAGATGTTTCTTTTGGTGTGGGGGAGTAGTAAAGTGAAGTGCTGTTTAAAAGAAATGCCTTTTTGGGGAAACGTTCTTGCGATGAGGAAAGGTAAAACAACAATTTCACATGTTACTCTTTCAATCAGTATTAGTTTTGATTTATTCAGCAGAAATTCCTCTTCATATAAGGCCATTCCCAGCTTTCAGTCCTCTGATACAGAATTCAGTCCCAGACACTAACAGATAACCCTTGAAGTCAGAAACTAGAGATCCTTACACAATTGTAATTGGAATTTATTTTTTATAAACTCTTAGTGTAATCTTGATGCCAGGCTTTCAAGAGACCTTAGCTCCCATCTAATAAGTAAATGAAGAGGTCAAAAGCTACCAGCTACAGTTGTTGGGTTTTTTTTAAATCAATCAAGGAAGATGAGAGTTGCAGATGCTCAGCTCTTTTAAAAAATTGGCCAAAATTTACAGGAAAGAGCCTGGGGTAAAATGCTTTTCCCATGGGGATAAATTCTCTCCACCTGACTTGAGGTTACAATGAGTTGTAGAGCATTTTTAAATGGCCATGATTATTGTTTGCTGTTGAGTTCTCCAGCTGTTAATGCAGGTGTATTCCTGGCTTCATCCAAGGAAATCATATATGGTATGTTCGCACTGTTATTTGCTACTGAGAGAGCAAGAGAGGGTAATAGCTATCATAAGCAATAGAAAGACAGAATAAATTATCAATAAAGGAAGGTAAAGAATCAAAAGGTATGGAAAAATTTTTAAAAGAGGGTGAAGCAACACTTCTGTCCCCTAAATTATTTTCATCTGCATCTCCTATTGAAAACTAAGATTTTGTAGCCTCTCTTTCCCACTCATCTTCTGCCATCAAATGTGATCAAGAAGCTACTTAAAAAATATTTCCACAAATAGTCACACAGGCAGACATTTTTAACAAGACTGGACACCAGTGTACATAAAAGGGAGTGCTTCCATGCAGGAACTTTTCATCTCCTCATCATCTTGGAAACTAGCAGTAATGAAAGCATTTGTTTCTAGCTCTTGTACAGGAA
Organism: Antrostomus carolinensis; assembly: GCF_000700745.2. NCBI lineage: Eukaryota > Metazoa > Chordata > Aves > Caprimulgiformes > Caprimulgidae > Antrostomus > Antrostomus carolinensis. Next base: position 74,091 of record NW_010294661.1, read on the forward strand.
TGGTCTTCTAAGACAGACCAACCTGTTATCTCAACAGGTTATCTTGCCAGGCAGTGAAGATCAATGTACTTTTGGCACTTGATCTGACCTTTTTCCTTCACTCTCTCCTGATCAGATCATTCAGTAACCACTTCAAAGGACTGGTACAAATTAAGAATGATCAAACCTTGGGAAATACTTGCTTTATAATTTTAATCAACATGTACATTATGCATGTCTCTTAAAAATGAGAAACTATAAAAAACTTAACCGACAGACAATGTAAACTTTCAAATAATACTTTTCTTTTGCTTTTAATATTTTAATATCTTTTGGTGGTGTAACACAGCTTTTTCAGGAAGATAATCTGTGTGAAGACCCCAGTAAAGCTAGGAAGCCATCCATATGGTAACAAAAAAGCAAACTAAGCTTTTTATTTTCCATGTGGTTCTAGTCTCACCTCAGACAGTGAATGTAGTCTCGAAGAGCAGTCCCTAATTTCAAATGGCCAAATACACAACAGATTTCCAAATGAAACCTAAACATGATTGGTGTAACCACTTTCATTTAAACTTTAAAATAACTTCCTCAGAGAGAGAAAGAACAGCACAAACCAATTTTGTTGATAATATTAAACAAACATTAGCAGAAGCAGATTTAGAACTAAACCAGAGTTTATGGAAATACATTTATTACTGCCATTACTAAAAAAGTGTTTGTAACAAAATTATCCATTATTTCTTACTGTTGTTATAAAGGTGTTCAGGGACCAGTTTACACTATCAGAAGAAATATGATATCATTGATTAAGAGTCCTTCTTGCATCTTTCAATTTTCAGCAAAGCTCCTTCTGTCCTATAAAAGGCAGGTGTTTGATCTGAAAACACATTACTTCAGAAATCTTCTTATTTTAGGAATTTCAAGCCTGAAACTAATGCGGTAGGTTTTAAAGCATTGTTCTAAATAGATTGTTAGTTCCCAATCACTGATGTATTTCCAGTGAGCATGGTCAGGATAAATATCCAGAGGGCACAGAGGGTCCTAGAGAATTTTTGCTTATTGTTTAGGACCAACAATTAATCTAATTTTCCTCTTACTAAGTTGCAGAGATTTGACACCATACAGGTCAAGTTAAGATCCTACAAGGATGACCATTTTACAGACAAATTAATATCAACTAAATTTTCAAAGATTAATTATTAAAACTCAGGTAGTGAAAAGAATACTAACCTAAATTATCTTACTCTGTATCTATGGAGTATCAAAGTCTCCATGTCCTGCTTTTTTAAGTTTTCCCATAAGCTTTCTATTAGCAGCAACAGACTCCAACAGATAATTTCCAAAGGAGATTAGCTGTGTTCTTTCCAGTCGAAAACTACATGTTCCATTTCCCAGCATTTTTTGAAATCATAGTGCGATGGAAAGCCAGCATCTACAGCTGTTACAATAGGTAGCTTATAGAAGTCATGCATGCCATATAAAGCCTCCTTCTTAGCACCAATGACAGATAAACCTTCAATATATGACACACAAATACATGTCTCATTGGCATCAGCATCCAGGTAAATTTGTCCTCACCTCAGTGAATGTGGAATCAAAGTAATTAGCTTGCTTATTAAGAGTTTAAAAAAAGAAAGTATGTAATAATCAGGTTTTATCCTCTCCCTGTCCTGACCTCAATACATCCCAAAGTAATCTCCATTTAGCTCCCAAAACAAAAATCAGAATAAAAAAGCATGTTGCCTTCCAGGTTCTGCTTTGGTCATACCTCTGTTTTCTGGTGTAAAGTTTTCAAGCAGCACAGGTGTCCCATAGACTCTTATTTAATCTCGTACCTGCAAGCCCTCTACATGTGACTGTTACAGCAGTGTACACTGAATATTCCTCACTATACTAAAATAAGATCATTCTCAGAGGCAAAGTAAAGGTATTGAATGTTCAGGATGGAAAATTTTCTTCTGAACCACTTGGTTACAGATTCCAATTGCCTTTTTTTCTGATGAAGAAATTATTTGAATCATTTGGTCATTACAACTTCATTTGATTGAATGGACTGTTGAAGTGGAAAGCTTCTACTTAGCTAGAGCTGCCAAGTGTCTCATAGCTTTTGAAGAAGGACAAAAGTAGTTGAATAGTCCTTCTTATGTATGTAAGCCCAGAGGCATCTGTCCTGGAAGCAAGGGAGGACTGAAAGAATAAAAAGACTGTCAGTGCTTTTAGAGAAACTGGTTAAACTCATTTCATAAACCTATGGAAAATGTTGTCTAATAAACAGTAGTTGCAATTCTATGGGAGAGAACTGCCGATAGGAAGTAAGGAAGTGAGAATACTAAAGATATGAAATTGCCATTGAACGTGTATTTTTCTAATACAGTATGGGGATATGGCATAGTTGAGTACTACAGCATTTGAGGTATAGTATTTATTCCAGAACACTATTATTATTATTATTATGACATTCATACTGAAAAGATTACCCGCAATTCTCTTCACTCTACAGTTGGTCCTATAAAGATCCAGTTAATTGGTATCCAAACAGTTTAACAGTTACAGCTCGTATTGGTTTTACTGTGCCAGCATCTTTCTTTGCAGACATCGTCTAGTAAACTATTACACTAGTAAACTAAATAGGGCCAGGGCACTATGGCATGCAACTGTCCATATTATTTAATTGCTAGTACACTCCTTGGCATAGACTTGACTCGTGGGAACTAACACTCTTCCAGGCAACACCTGGGCACACTTTGGAAGGTAAGGCAAGCCTGGGATGGTTCCCAATATGCAATACAGACAACATGGACATGTTTCAGTGAAGAAGAAAGTTTAGCCATATGGATGCAAGCCATGCTCTGTCATTTGCCCTCAGGGCCAGACAGGGAGCCAGGCTGCTTTTTGTTTACTTTGCATAGTCATAGACATTGAGCGCAATTTTCTTCTGACATTATTATGACTCACTCTATTGAAGTCAAAGATTTATAGCAGATGTGTAAAAGTCAAGAGAATCAACATACCTGTTGGGTGTGCATTTTGGGGAGTGCGGAGGCATATAGGAGATGTGGCAATTATCTTCTTTTAAAAGCACAGGGTTAGTCCTATTTTACGTTTGCCCACTAATAACAGCATCTGCTGTATTCTGACTTCTGGTTTCTCCTTTTTTAAACACCTGAAGGTAAACTGATGCAATTTAGAATGCAAAGATTCAGCCTTAGGAATGTGATTTTGATTGCTTAGCTCTAACATCACAAAACAGGTCATCAGAAGCTCACAGTTGTCCTTTCCTTTTAATTTGATGCTTCAGGATATCAAGGTTTTTTGTACCAATTTCATTATATCATCTAGCTCTGGTCATTAGCAGCATGGGTCAATCCAGTATTACAGTTTGCTCATGGACAAATGTGCACCCAACAGCCTGTTTGCTTTATGTGCAGTGAATTGGGGCATCGTTCCTTTGCCTGTCACATATTCTGCTCAGATCATGTAAGAGTGAGCAGCACCTGTATGTCTGGCATTCCCACACATACATCAGAAAGCAAACACCTCATAGCTCCAGGATGCACAGTAGGTAGCCTTCTGCTGAACCTGAACTTTTGAGTATTGTTGATGTTTCCTGTCTGGAAAAAGAATATGTTGCCATGAGGGACAATTCCCCACTATTATACCAACACATAAGGGTAGCCCCATTGGCTAGTGAAATTACACTTTTAAGATAAGAAAAATGAAAAAAAAAAAATCTTTCTGTAATGTTAAGAAAAAATCAAAACCAAACAAATAAAATGGAACAAGAATTAGCCTTACACCTTTACTGTTGCTGTGTGTCATGTATTGTTATTTTTCTAACTCGGTAAAAATAAAAATATACCTTCTATGTATATGATCTCTCCCTCTGTTTACATGCACATGAGTTACACGTTGCTCATTTAGGCTTCCTGAGATTTTCTTCTCAGTGCTGCTGGTATGTAGCTGTGATGTTCCCATCCCAATTTGTACATTTTTATGCTTTGGTGGTTTATTTGGCTTTCCATTCATATTGTTTGAAGTACCTGGCTCCTTTTCAGACTCAGAAGCCCTGCTGCTAACATGATACAGCAAGTTTACAATGCCCAAAATAAACATAATAGAGCCAGGAATTATATACTCTCTTCATCATACAAAATCCCGTCCCAAAATGACTTTCTTTCACTCTGTCTCGCAGGCACATTGACACAACTGCACACAGTTAAGGCTCCTCACATAAACTCAACCAACAAAATAATTTAGCCCTTCAAACACAAAGAAATTCTGCTGTCTTATCAGCTTCTCTTTGCTGATTCCAGCAAGTCTTTCACAGTGCTTTGTGTTACCCTACTCCATAGACCCCACCAGTTCCCAACAGTCCTTTTGATCAAAGACACTTGTACATATGACATCTCAGGGTAATTATTTCCTCTCTCTGCCTAACCCACATGAACACAGCACGTCTTCACAGAGCACTACACAAACTGTCCAGGACTATCCCATACTGACTCACCGTGCTCATCATGTGCTTCTCCCAGACCTAGCATATATTTAAAGATAGGAGTTCCCACACATCTAACCTATTTCTTCACCTCTCTGTACACCAGGGACACTTGACAGTCCTTCATTGAAGGGCAGTATTCACTCTTTGCTTCTTTTGCATACTGGATAATTTTTTTAATACTGGATAAACAAAGAAGAAAGGCAGGAAAGGAGGAGAGAAAGAGGGAAAGAAAGAAAAATGTAATAACAGATCTATAAAACATCAATTCACACCAAACAATTTTCCCCACCTTCTGAGATTTATATTTATATATACACATAACACTCAAACCCTCCTTGAAAAGTGTTGCACAAATACTAGAACAAACAGGAGTAGAAACACTCAGAAACTAATCCGATTTCATGATTCTGTAACTTTGGTTTTACTCTGGTCAGTAATACAACCAACATTTAAAACTGAAAAAGTTGGATAGCATAATAACATAAAAACATTAGACTAACTTGTGAGCAACGGATAATTTAAACAAGGTAAAAAATTTCAATCTCAGAAAAAAAGGTTTTAAGCTACAGTTGAATACAGTTTGATCTTTCTTTGATATAAATAAATAAATTTCCAGTGGAAGTGGAAAGCAATGTGTGATTTCACGTTGGTTTTGATATGCCACTTTGAGACTTTATCCATATTTTATCATACATTTAAAAATAATTATAGATGAAATTCACATTTGTTTGAAGAAGAATTATAAAAAAGGGAATAGGGAAAACATTGGTATACTTGCAGTCTAATGTACTACAGTAAGGTTTACAAAGAATACAAAAATTAAAAATATAGTTAGTTTCTAAAGAACGGAGACTTTTGGATTACTGTCGTTTCTTTCTTAAGTAGGTTTGCTTTTCCATGACCGGAATGGGAAAACTAAGTTTCCACTAAGTTTAAAAATTCAAACACACAAAGACTGGGAAATGACAGAGCTAAGATCATTCTTCTAAAAGGTTTTTTTTGTAGTTAAATATTTTCAGTGTTTCTGAGCAAATTAAAATTCCTAGAATTTGATCATATGGCCTCACATTGCCAAGACTGGTTATCTGCCAAACTAGAACAATTTGTTCCACTGCACTAATTACTACCATGCAAGCATATGAAGCAACTGATGGCAGCAGTAGGTTATTGGCCTCTAGGTATATCAGAACTAGAGCAGAATGGGGCAGAGCAGAAAGGTTAGGGCATCCAAACCCTGCCTGAAGACTCGGCAGCTGTCTCTGCCTCTGCTACAGAGATCCCATGTCACAGCAGTGCGTCATTTCACCCAGGCACTGAGCAGGTGATGCCAGCTGTGTTCCTTACCTTTGGTTCCAAGCCTGGCACCACACGGCCTGATTGCCAGAAACAACAGCATCAGACACTCATACTAAAGGTAACACAAACTCTGTTTTGAATATAACAAGTTCCTCATAACAGTATGTTCTGAAAAATCCAGGATTATAAACTAATGAGCCAAAATTAATAATCTTACTCTCTTTGTGCCTCAGTTTTTCATCAAAAATGCAGCTAATGCCACATTTTATCTTACCCAGCTACTGCAAGTGCTGAGGTATAACAGCAGCAAGCAATGGAGATAAAATAAAAAGAAAATTGATACTTTTGTCTTCAGCGCAAGATTGGAAGAACTTCTTTCTTACCCTTCTTGAAGACAGGAGTGACACTGGCTTTTTCCAGTCTTCAGAAACCTCTCCCAGTCACTGTGACCCAGCCATCTACAGTGGCTCCACAGTGACATCAGTCAGCTCCTGGAACACTCATGGGTGCATCCTGTCAGGCCCCATGGACTTAGGTATGTCCAGTTTGTTTAAGTGCCCCCTAACTCCCTTCTCCACTGAGAATAAGGCTTCCTTGCTCCAGGTGTTAAGGTGGTAAACTGTCTTATGAAAGAACTGCTTCCTGATAATCATGTCTTGTGTTAATGCTGAATAATAATACAGAATAATACGTCATTAAACTAAAATCAACATATGTTTGGAATGTTCTCACCGCTGCAACTATACAAAGACCTGCCCTAGCGAGCCAGCCATTTCGCTCAGAAGACAAATGTCTGTGATGAAGTTTGCTAGATTTCATGACATTATTTCATGGGTAGCAAAAAGAAAGAAAAGAATACTACTACTCTTATTTATTTATTATATTTCTGCTGTTGTTGTTGCAACATCTATTAATTTTATTAGGGATGAGATTCCATTGCTCTAAGCATATATAATGCTGTGGATTACTAGAAGTTATAAGCATATGTCATATATTCAGTGAAAAAAATACCTGCTCCAAAGAACTCTTAATTCAGCAGTTAGAGAAGGAATGACAAATGTATTCAACTAAAATCAAGAGAAAGCAAGTCACATGACAATTACAATATTCATTTGTTTGCAGGTATAAAAGCAAATAAATAGGTATTAAGCTATTAAAAGAATCTGAGAAAAATGAGAGGAAAAATCAGGAAAAATGAGACCTATACATTGGAAAAAATGCTTTAAAACACCTGTGAGGCAAGATGGAATTAAGGGGAAAAAGGAAGGTTTGGCACACTAGAGAAAAAAATATTTGTTGCATATAAGACATATTTTTCAGATATAAATTTACTTTTGCATCACACAGACCCTTCCTCTAATAATAGTGATAAATAAACAACATGAAGAAGGCTAGGCAGAGAAAATACTTTATAAAAGCTCCATACCCAGAAAACATTCAGTCCAACATTTCCTCTGCAATTCATTCTTGTTTTCTCTTCCATTTAGTTTCTTGGTCATATATTTTAAAGGCCGTAGTCACAACTGTGTTGATATTGGCAGCTTTACAGCTATGAAACCAGAAGCATTATGGAAGTCAAGATTACAGTCTCAGGAGCAAAGGGAACAAGGGGGTGCTTGCTGACTGCAGCACTCTCTGTCACCCCAGTACAGAGTTCACTGAAGCTCTAGGGACAACCAGCCTTCTTGGAAGCGGGGTTGATGCGACACTGGGAATTACAGAAGTTGTGAACATAAGAATACCAGACATTTTAGTAAGAAGAAAAAGCTACTAGGCTGAACACACCTGGGGTTTTTTTTTATTTCTCTTGATTCTGTCATTTTCTTATTTTCAGCATCTATCCCAATATTCCCTTTCTTCAGAAACAAATATGCTGCTTTACATATTTCACAGTATTTGCTTACTTTCTAAAGCCTTTCTGCTGGTGTATTCCCACTTGCAGGCAAGAATCTGCTCAAAATTCTTTAGTCTTTTTTAGAATTCTTCCCTGTCTCTTGTGCTCCTTCCCAGTACCTAGGTGTATTTTACAAATTCCTTTCATATTTTAAGAGGTATTGGTTCAAACATTAATCCTACCCTAGCTTAATGGAAATCATGTGAACCATGTAGTCTCAGAGGAACACCTGCCCTCTGAACAGTAAAGCAAAAAAAAAGAAAAAAATCCAAACAGGATATTGAACAACATTAAAAATAGATTGCAAATAATATGCAATGCTAATTGATGTAGACTGCGTTCTTGAACACTGTGCTTAATTTTGCCCTTCTCATCTAAAGAAGAACACAGTGGAGAAACATATAGCCCAAGAAAGGGCAATTGATTATGAGAAGACTGTTAATATTAGATTGTGGGAGTAATAGGTGCGTTCATTTCAGAGAGGAGATGGAAAAGACAAACTGTGTGGGGTGCATTACTAAAAGTCGTGAACAATGGTAATAAATTAAAAAACATTTGTATCTTCACACTCAGTTCAAGGACAAGAGTATGTTCCATAATGTTGAAGCAGTTTTACAATGAATTTATAGAAACTTTGAAAGTAATATAGCCATAATTGTCTCATTAATTAGCAGAGACCAGTGGAGCAGCATTATTGTGCACACACTACACGAGTGGAGAGCATCAGACAGCACTTGCCAGGAAAACTGATAGTCTGGAGAGAGAAAGCAGACAAAAGGCAGCCGAGGGACTGAGCGTACATGCAGACTCAGTGCGATCACCATCTGGGTCCATGTAGGGGTGGCTTGGTACAGATGAATGAACTAAGTGGGAAAAAGGGTAGCAAGGTCGGGCACTGAAAGAGATGAAAGGAGGACCAGGGAGGGCAGAAAAAAAGTAAGCACAGGCATGGAGCAAAGCTGATGCAAAGGGTCTATGTTGGAGGG
>NW_010294661.1:82758-93714 GCF_000700745.2 Antrostomus carolinensis
GTCATCCAGCTCTGGGCAGTGAATGCTCAGCAACAGCTACATGAAGGTCACTGCCTTGGTCACTTTGCAGCTGTTTCTACTGCCATCAGTCTCTGCCTCTTCTCAGCCCTCCCCATGGCCAGTTTAGGGAGGGCATCGGTTTAGGGGGCACCACCTGAGTCCCAGCATCTCCATGGTAAAATGGCCTCCCAGGCAGGATGCTGGGCGCAGGCAGTGCCAGGGCAGAGGCGACTGTCCTGCGGCAGCACTCCCTGCCTTTGATTTTGCATGTAAAGCCTATGGACAGCTCCCCCAGTTAACCTCTGCAGTTTACTGCAGCTAGATGAAGGGATTTAGACAGGTAAAAGTTTAATGCAAGAACAAAAAATGTCATGTCGAATGATAGTAACTAGCACTAACAGTTGTCCCTGTGTTATTTTTTAATAATTCAAAAAATGTTGGAGGATAAAAGTGTGAAGGACATAGTTTGATTTACTTAAAAAATACAGGCTTCTTTTAGGCACATAAACACTTTATTCACTAAGATTAAATGGTAAGAGGTCAGTGACAGAGAGTTGTTACCAGACTAGTTTGCACATGAATCTGGACATTTATGACACCTACAAGTTGAGGTTTGTTTTGCAAAATCAAAACAAAGTTTTACAAATGACCAGGGAATCAGCAAAGCCCACCCCTGTGTCTGGCAGATGTTAAATGTAGTGCTTTATTTATTCTATTCCATTTCCATCTTACAATATGACTCATTAAATCTTCTCTTCTATTTGTATTCCTCCTTTACATCAACAGTACTTTGATCACTGCATATAGTAAATCATTGTATAATTTTATAACTGATTAGACTGATATTCAATAACTCTATTATCCTGAGTTTCTGCAGGTAGTATATTAAGTCACCAGTATAAAAAATGGTATTTTGGTTCCCTCATAGTAGTTTCAGTATATAGGCCTCCTTTACAGGCTCAAATTTTATTTAAATTGCAAGTAGCTTGAACAATGAAATAGTAAACCCAAGTCCAGTTGGCAATTCCCCCTTCTCTTCATTGATCCGCTTCCATTAATCTGTATATAACAGAGCAGTGGAGAAGTCTGGGCAGAAAGCAGTAAAAGGGTTTTCAACTAACATACGTACAACCATTTTGATTTGGATCCTGGAACAGTTATCAACCTGTTTCCCTATGATGACATATCCAGTTATGAAGATCCATTAGCCTCTGTACTAAGTGCAGTGTAAGGACTAAGGTCCAGTGGCAAACAGCGTGGTAGGAAAGCATCCTGGGAAAGTCCTCTGACACATTACAGACAAGTTAATACTTCATTTAAGCTGCTTATCTGAAATCCATACTGTGGATCTGATGGAGGGATTTAAGACCAGAGAAGGCATGAGCATGCAAAAGCAACCGACAATTAACCAGTTTCTAATACTTTTAAACCACAGCCAAGGACAGGGCTGAAGTTCAAAATGTTTAAGAAAGAAATGTGAAACACAATAGGCAAGAATACGCTGATCAATATTAAATCACATGCTGTTTGACTTCCTGGATCAATATCTTCCTTTAGACCATAACAGGAAAACCTAATTCCTAACTTTTTTTTTTTAATACATAGCAGTGATCTGTGTGCACAAGCCATGCAGCAGGACCACATCTGGAATGTCACATCACATAGATGGACAAAAGGCTGTGATTCTGTCCTATAGACATTGCTGGTAGGGAAGTGGGGCAAAACTTAGCAGTAGTCCTTTGCATAAAGAGCCCAGTCTGCTCCAGAGACCTACTTCAGACTGCATCTTACAGCACTGCAGATTGCAAGCTGTTCTCAAGCCACTTACGAAAAATGGAAACAACATCTTTTTCTCTATGGTTTGGAACAGTTTCTTCATGTGTAGTCACTTATCTTTACTTTTTGTGGTGGTTTTCTAATCGAGAAAACAACATTTAAAGAAATAAAAAATATATTAATATTTGTTTGCCTAAAACAAACACCTGAGAGACCACCAAAGTACAAAGAAAACGAATGAAAAGCTTGTGTTTGAACCGATTTAATTTCATGTGGTGGTTCTTCTTGGTACTTTGGAATAAAATTATAACTACTGTATGGCAGATTATACAGAGCAATGTATTGTACTAAAACAATGATAATTAGGAAACTAAAAAGCTAAAAAGGTTTCTGCTCTTTCTGAATCCACTATAACAACACGGGTATGGCCAATATTCTATAAAAATAACAAGACATGTCTAACAATACAAATTATAGATTCTAACCAGCATTACAACCGTAAAGACCTCTTATTCTCCACTGCTATGAGCACAAGGCCATAGCCACCCATGCCTTGCCTGAGAATATACAGTGCCATTAGAGAACTGGTGACATATCAGACTTTATGAACTATGCGTAACACATAAAGTGAAAAGTAAATGTACTCCAGGTTAGTACATCAGGTATCTGTAACTCTACTCAGACTGACTGCCACGCTCAGGGAATTCCCTGGGTGACTTCCCTGACTGCCAGATGAATCGGCTTCTGATCTCAATCAAGACTAATATAAATAACAGGGATTTGCCTCTCTCCTCTATGGCTTACAGCTAAGACAAATATATGACATTGGTCATCCAGCACTTTTAAGAGGGAAACTCAAAATGCCTTAGAGCTTAGAGAGCAAAAAAAACCAGATAGTTGAACATTGAAACTATTGCTCTAATTACTCCAGGAATGAAACTCTTTATTTTTTAATAAACAAAGGCTAAGTCTTTGTCAATTATTTCTTTTTAAATTGCCTATAACTAACATATTTTAAAGTGGAATATGAAAATCAAAAGTTCTAGAACTTTTCTTGTGCTTTTTTCCTTGTTTCTTGTATTCAAATAACAAAAACATCTTGCTTAGAAAACAGCTCAGAGCTGATGGTAAATCCCACATCTGAGCAGCTCTAGGAACCATCCCCAGTTCTCAGCATCTCCTGGCAGCAGCAGCTTTATGTCTGGCTGCAGCACTGTTCTCTCTTTGATACAGGTCATTAGGCTGGGTCTCCCTGTTGGAACTATCACTGAAATGGCAGCACCCAGGGATTATGCTGCTGCCAAATTCAGATCAGGGGAGTGAAAATACACATTTTCAGATCTTTTAAAAAGCTGCTTTTAAACTCCTTGTTCAAATATAGATTCTCATCATGGTTCTCATCTTGTAGCCCGATCATGTCAAGATGGAATCCAACGACAGGATTGCAGTTTAAACTCATTTTCCTGCAGGCACTCAATATTCCCTCTGAATATCCCTGCAACGATAACACTTTGCATGCATATTCTACGTGTCGTCTGAGGAATTCAAAATGGTGTTATAAACATCCAGGGACACATCCTGTTCTCTCTGCAGCAGCTAAGACAGCCTCCCCAGCTGAACATCTCCTAACACATGGAGTAAAAAGGACACTAATCTGTAGAGTGAGGCACCCAGCGTGACCCTGCACAATGAGGTGGAAAACAGAAACCTCTGCCAATAAAACAGAAGCTGTGGGAGTTCATGCAATTTTGGATCGGTGGAATAAGAGCTGCCAACCTGTTTATATGAAAATGATTTGTTTTGCCACCCAGTCCTCCTTCTGGGCTTGTCTGTGCATATCCAGGACTGTAGCAGACCCCAGCTCTTCTGCCCATGCTCCAGCCTGGCCAGACACAAAGCAGATTCGGTCAGGGATTAATTAGCTCAGGCAGAAGATTGTGCTAACACAGCCCTAAGAGTGGTGGGCCAGAGCTGGCTGACATCCAGTCAGCCTAGACAGCGACCAGAACGAGCTTGACTCTGCAGGCTGGTGCTCGCGCTCAACATGCAAGATGTGATTCACTGTCCAAGTACTATGTAGAAATGATACACTCATGTAGATTCAAAAAACAGATTCACAGATGTTAAAAGGAAACCCAGTGCTGACACTGACAGATCTGAGCATAGAACCCAATATGTGAATACTGCTCTGAGGGTGGATATTTGCTAATAATGATCACCATAGTCTAATCATTAATAACCACCTGAACCCCATTTTTTAATCCTTATGGAGAGCTACAGAGACAGCTCCCTTCCAAAAAAGAGGCTTGTTTTCGCACTGCTACACATAATTTCTAAGCAGCAAGGTGGGAATAGCAGGTAGATTTACAGCGTTTCCTAAAACTGATGTGTGTCAGTAGAGAAAGGGTTCATTTGTGTAGCTGATACAGCTCCTTGCTGGCTAATGCAATACCTACAGCTTAGTGCTGCATAGAAGTTTTGCTGCTAATTGTGTTCCCATTTCAGCTAATTCTTTGCTGCCTGAGCTAACCGGGTGTAGAGCCAATGTTCAGAGCTTCCAGGGTTTCACACGGTTTCCCACACTGCAGAGCTACAAACTGTCCTTTAATTGAATTAAACACTTAATTATGCTCATAAATGTGAAAAGAATATACCCTGCCTACTAAGAAATAGGAATAGATATTGATCTGTAAACTTGAAACTTCCTTATTCCCAGTTTAGCAATAATACTTAAATTTTGAAAATTTTTTCATTGTCAGGGTTTTTTTTGTTGTTGTTGTAGAGATTTTGAATAGTAACTACTGTCTGGGGCTTAGGAAGATACAAATAACTAACTAGTTTTCCATAATTTCTATTCAATAAGTATTTAAAGTGTAATATGCAGATTTCAAAAGATGTCATTTGGGTTTTATGACAGTTACTGTATCACAGTACGAGTGTAGTTACATAAAATGATACCAGTAATTATGTATTGAGTATGCATGCTGTTACTTAACAGTCATACTAATGCAAGGTTAGTCCTTCCTTTCAGTGCTGCTGTACAGAGTTTGTAATACATCCCACAACTTTATCCCAAGCAGAGATAATAAGGATATGGACACACACTCACAAGCATACATTTACACACACAAGCAGAGATAACATGAAGGAAAAGAGGCACAGTGGAAATAATTTCATTTTTCTTCCCATTGCTTTTCACTTGATTATTCTTTGTTAGGAAAAAAAATGAGACAAATTAAAAATAAAAATTCTACAGAAGATCTCATAAAATTTCACATCAGTGCAGAAAATATTATGGCAAAGTAAAGAAAGAGAGGTGAGGGAATAAGGGGGAAACTAATGAGACTTTTAAGGACTAAATGTATAAAAAAATCTAGTTTATGTGGTGCATTAAAGTCAGCCTGAATTATTAAGAAAAACTCCCCTTGTGTCCCCAGGTGCTTTACAACATCTGTGTAGTTCATACGAAAAGTTCTGGATGCTTTGTGCTAGAATCACATTCATTGATGTAGTACAAATTTAAGAAGACAGGCAAAAGAGGTCTATGTGACCAGGGATTGATAATGGTCCATAGGGCCTTTCACCTTTATGTTATCAGTTCAAATCCAACCTAGTTAAAGTAATAGCTAAAAGTTGTTAAGGTCTGAAAGCTTGTTCAGTGGCCTATGTGAAATGAATCCAATGATCTTCAACCAGCTCCCTGTGGAGTAGCAGTCTAACCACAACTCTTCCTCCTGACTATTTTTTTAGGGTGACTCTTTAGCCTTTAACAAAGAGGGCAAAAAAAAAAGCCCTGGGAGTAGCATCTTAACAGTCTCTGCAACTAGTACTTACCATAAGTTTAAAGCATTTAAACTCATTATTACTTGATAACAATTCGTATTGTGTTAGCACCAGTGGACCTTGACTGCTATCAGTATGAGCTATGAGCATACAAAGAGATGAATCCCTCTTGAAAAAGGTAGATAACATGCATATGAGAAAGGACAGAGGGATAAAATCAATTCTATGGATTGTATTTATGCTTAACTGTAATCCTCTGCCCCAGTAATACTACAATGAATGATGACTTTCAACACACCACTTTTCCCAGAACTACAGTTTCAAAACACTAGCCTATGCTTAGACTAAATATATCAGCAAGTGGTTTTAAAAGCATAGGTACCAAGTCAGGGCATTTTCCTATCTTTATTGTAGTAATGTATATCAGTACATCGCTGGTATGACTAAAATAAATTCTATTACAGTTTTGAAATAGTTTCTCAAGACTATTTGAGGTCTTGAAAATAGATCTTACTCATGGAAATCTTCAACTTCTGTGTTGAGTGCAATGGGATTGTGGCTCCACTGCTTTGCAGTACTGTACTAGATAATCTGCAGGTCAGCACAACCGGTGGTCTGACCCCCTTTACTCTGAAACAGATAAAGCTGTAAAATCTCAATGCCAGATAAGGCAACAACACTCAAATCAGAGGAAGACACCGAGAACATTTTTAAAGAAAAAAGGCTCCTAAAAGTCACATTCAGTAAGATGGAAAAAAAATACCATAAAAACACAAACACTTCTGATGAGTTTTAATTAAAGACAGTGGATGAAAGAAAAACACAAAAAAATTGAAATTTGTAGCCTTATAAAACTTAAAGCAAAAGAAATGTCCATTTATTTAATATTCTTGGTTTGCTTTGTGAGAGCTTTATCACTCAACCCATACTGCCCTTCTCATTGCTCATACATTTTGGGGCATTTTTTAAGAAAAAAAAAACAACAGACAAACAAACAAAAAACCAAACAGTAAAAGATGTTAAAATTATGTTAGGGGAATTGAATTCATATACAGTCTCTCTGTTCTCATTGTATCTCAAATGCTCCGATGTTATTTGAAATGAAAAAGCTTTACAAAATAAAAAGAGTTTAGAACCTGAATTCATGGCCCTCCTCTCTAACTTTATGCTCTCCTGTCTTTCACGCAGCCAACTGTCTGTCCCAGGAATCACTACACATATGCTTACACCATGATACAATTAAATTTGTTCAGAGCATTTACTTATGTTTCAGCAGCTTCACTGACTTCTGAGCTTGGAAACATTTTACATTTTCTACTATATTACTGGCGTAAATGTTGACTTTGCTAAGCTTATTTTTCAGCCACAGAAGCATATTTAATCTTGTGATGAAGAGCAAGCACACCAGGTGAACAGCATGCAAATTTTCAGGATCCTGTTTGGCTTATAGGGAGAGTGAATTTTTACTGCAGATTTAATGTGACAACACAAATCCAGAGTTACAGCATTTATTAATAACTGTCAAAATACAGAAACTCAAACCAAAGGATCCATCCTTTGTTTCATCTGTTGTGCAACTATGTACAGTAACACCAAACTAAATTAAGAGACGTCAGAAATGCTGGACAAACAATAGGGCTGTTATGTACATTTGACACATTGAGTGCAGCAAAAAGGCAAGGATGAAGTTAAAAAATAAAACTGTACTTGACAGTGAAATTTAAGACTTCGTACGAACTGGACTTCCTGAGATTAGTTTGCCTACTGCAACTTTTCCACCTTTTACCTCAAACTCTATAAAAATTGCATCATATTCACACATACTTAAATAATGCACAATTTACTCACTCATATATGTTATTTTCATATATTAATTATTTTTATTATTATATTGCCAAAGGTTTCTGTCTAGAAACTGCATGGACATAACAACAAGTCCTTAGAGTGCATGCTGTAATACGCTGTGTAGAGACACCACAAGAGAACTTCAGCAGATTTACTAGTATGGCATTAAGAACCACAGACTGAGTGATCTTGGAGCAAGAGTGGGAAGCAACGGAAAAGGAAATAGAGTCAGGATGGTTTTCTAAGGAGTGGGAATGTTGATAGACATACACTCTTGAATTACAAAAGGAAGGTCAGGTCAGGTATTACAAAATTACAAAAGGAAGGTCAGGTCAGGTATTTCCTGACCTCTCTTACACTTGCTGTCATTTTCACCTGATTTTCTCTTGACCATGTCTCTGGTCAAGAGAAAATCGGGTGAAAATGACAGCAAGTGTAAGAGAGGTCAGGAAATAGGGTAAAAAGGGATCACTGGGGAAAAGAGTATCTTGGAATCACAGAATGGTAGGGGTTGGAAGGGGCCTCACGACATCATCTAGTCCAACCCCCCTGCCAAAGCAGGTTCCCTACAACAGGTTGCACAAGAAAGCATCCAGGTGGGTTTTGAACATCTCCAGAGATGGAGACTCCACATCCTCTCTGGGCAGCTTATTCCAGTGCTCTGTCACCCTTACAGTAAAGAAGTTTTTCCTCATGGTTAAGCGGAACCAGTTTTTACCCATTGCCCTTGTCCTATCACTGGGCACCACTGAAAAGAGTGGTGAGACACTTACCCTTTAGATATTTGTAAACATTAATAAGGTCCCCTCTCAGTTTTCTCTTCTCCAGGCTAAACAGTCCCAGCTCTCTCAGTCTTCCCTCATAAGAAAGATTCTCCAGTCCCTTAATCATTTTTGTAGCCCTCTGCTGGACTCTCTCCAGAAGTTCCCTGTCTCCTTTGAACTGTGGGGAGGAACAGATGAGAAGCACCTACATCTGCATCAAAAGACCAGTAGAACAGTAGCATACCTAGCTAGCTGTATAAAAACAAAACAAAACAAAAATCACAAGGGTGACAAGGTGACAAAAAGATGGAGTCTTGTGTAACCTGGAGCCTCTGTCCTTGGAGACAGTATGAGGCTCCAAGCAACTTGATCTACCTTTGAAGCTGACTCTGCTTTGAGCAACAGGGTGGACTAGATGACCTTCAGAGATCTGTTCCAAACTGAATTACTGTATGATCTGGGTAAGAAGGACAGAAGAGGGGGAGATAATCTGCAGAGATGGAATAATCATTTCACAGTTTATCAGTTTGGTTGTTCATGTAGAAATCATCAGGATTTTAATATAGCTTGATGTACAACAGATCTGTAGGAACAGATTTTCAAAGCTACTTTCACATCCGAAAGTGAAGTAAGTATCTAGTGGTATTTCCAGGAGTGCTTATATCTAAGTCTCAGCAATGGAGATGAGATTTTCTACATAAGCAGCTTAGCAGTCTGTACCCTCAATAAAATCACAGTCAGTACATGTCTTAAAGAATGTGAATCACCTTTGAAATCTGACCTCAGGATACCAAGATAAGTGGATCCAAAAGGAAAACTAAAGGAAACTGAAGGGAAAACTAAACATAAATAATAACTTAATATTTTATTTCATATCAAATTGACCCTATTTATGCTTTAATGGCTAATAATTAGTAAGAGAAGTATCAATAGGTTGGAATCCTTTTACCACAGTTGTAAGCAATATATTTCTGGAAGTGTCTGCTCTTTAAGGTATAATAGAATTTTTTTTATGGACATGAAACATTCTTATGTTAATGACCACACCAAAATTTCACAGTCCTTTGCCTCTCTGGAAAAAAGTAAATAGGCTAAGAATACGGGAGCTAGACAAATCTTTCATCAGGATGAGATTCACTTAATGTTTGACATCAGAGAGATGTACAAAGGGCCATGCGAGTAGATCAAAATCCCAGACTCTACCAGGATTTTGGAAGATTACAAGAAAGGAATCGTGACAGCGAAGCCAGGAGTGTGCTGTAACAGAATGTTAGATTTTGAGGTTAGTCAACACTATTCTTCTTCCAAGGAGAGAACAGACGCAGAAGACCTGAATTTCTAAAGACATTTTTGCTGGTAAATTACACCTTACATATCCATGCTCCCAACCAAAATACATGTACTGAAGTTCCAGTGTCAAATGCTAAAAGTATAAAACAGCGACCCAGATTCCTGACTATGCAGAAGAAAGAGTAAAGGATCACATCTTCAGCACAGTATCTTTTCTGCAGCAGCATTCATACAGTTAGAAGCAGTTTAGGGGTTGCTCTAATTTTTTACAGTTGCTCGCAGCTGTCACAGGACTATTGTTACTTGGTCATACAATAATGAGTACATTCCCTACCAATTACTAACACCAGGTAAATGCATAAAAAATGGTGATTGGAAGTTACTTTACGCATTCCAATGGGTATCTAGTTGGAATATAACCTGCTCTTCTTCTGATTGAAAAGTCAAGTTCTTTCGAAACATTTGAAAAAATGAAAATAAATGCACCATTTATAATGTTTAGCAACAATAGGTAGAGTGTCAGCAAGTTTTACTGCTGAATATTCAAAAATATATATTCCTTGGAGGTATCTTCTAAAATAAAAAGGTCTCTGAGTGACAATAATACAATGAAAACTAAGTGGCACATGATCTTAAACAAATGGCATGCATTGGAGTAGTAAAAGGCTCTCTTACACATTCTGTATCAAAACCACAATCAAAGCTGCTTATTTAGGTAACATAAGGCTGATTTTCTGATGTTAACATCTTCTGCCTTTTTCAAGTCAAGAACCAGTGCATGACTCCACTTGTATAAGAAACTCCTTCTCACCAAATCATGCTAACAAAATACATTTGCTTTGCAAAGGTTTACCTAAATACATGTAAGAGAAAGGAGAAAGGCAGGTATTGTATGAAAAATACCTTTAGTAGAACACGGGCCTTCTGACTGAAGATAATACCCCATTTGTATCAATGTGTATTTCATTTTACTGTCCCCAATTTTAGCTTGGTTTGTGCTCAAGTACTCATTAAGCATCACTCAAACGGAAACAAAACAGATAAGAATGTTACACATCATTAAGGAGTGTAAACTCAGTTACGGTGGGCAAAGCCCCAAGCATCCTAAAGCTTCACTGAGAACTGGAGATAGATTTCTGTCTTTTAGTTTTCAGGAAATGAAAGGAAAGGGCTTTCTGATCTTAGATATCCTTGGCACTGATAAATTGAGTAGTCACTGTGGGACTACTCACATAAATAAGGTTGTAGGATCAGGCCCATTATTCTTAATTTAAAAACACTGCTCTCTAGACTCAGACCAAATGAGCATAAAATTTGGTATGTTTTTTTATTAAAGATTTAGAAGTATGTTCATGTGGTGGGTTGACCCTGGCTAGAAGCCAGATGCCCACCAAAGCCCACTCTATCACTCCCCCTCCTCAACTGGGCAGGGGGAGAAAAATGTAACGAAAAGCTCGTGGGTGGCGTTAAGGACAGAGAGAGATCACTTACCAATTAC